>NC_056524.1:285371-350673 GCF_019175285.1 Sceloporus undulatus | reverse complement strand
TAATAAGTATAATAATAAAAATCTGTGGATACTGAGGGCCGACTGTACATAAGATTCCCAAAAGCAAACCTTGATTCCGCCACTTTATGAAAGGGAGTCCATTTTATTATGCTGCTGTATAAAAGGGGACTTGTGCATCCATGGAATTTGGTTTCCAGAAAGAAGAGTTTGGTCCTGGAATCAGACCCAAACAGGTGCCAAGGGACCACTGCAATAGTTTCATGGTGGTTAAATATAAATGTGACGGACTCATAAGAGCTGGAAGGGGCCATGAAGGCTGCCTAGTCCACGCCTTGTCATACACCTGATTGTTAAATGTCCTAATGCACATTTGGCGTTTTAGCCTACCAGCCATCCACTCAGTCTCCCTAAACCTTCCTCTCTCTTCCAGCCCTGCGTCCCTCGCCATCGCCTTCCATTTCCCGGCTTCTTCTCGGTGCAAAACGTGGCACAGTTGGCACTCCCAGCAGATCTGCCATGGGTTTTCTGGGCTTCAGTGGGGTCAGCCATTGCCTCCCTGCTGCAAAATAAATAAGACACACGTAGCGCCTCTGGATGCCCCCAAAGTGCTAAGCCTGATAAATAATCATCCTAATAAAGGCATTCCTATTCCGCTTCTTCCTTGTTCTCAATCCTCTGGCTCTGATTCGATTAGCGGCCAAACCCCCAGACAATCGCAAATCAATGGTTGCAGCCGCCATGCCTTATCAGAGTTATCTATGCCAGTTGGCGATCAATCAATCAGTCCGTATCCAAAGCATCCCTGCGTCACACCAGCCGTCCCTCCTTTTTCTGGGGACCTTTGCATGTTGAGACTCAAGAGGAGCCAGCCCTTAGGACCACTCCCTCGCTGTCCATCTGGCCAAACTGTCTGTGACATCACTTCCTGTCCAGGGCCTCCCACCTCTTGTCCATCTTGGCTGGTCTTCCCTTAAATTAGGAGCTGGTCTGGGAGCCACTGCTCCAGAAGGACAGTTCGACCCTGGACCCTAAAAACAAACCAAGAAGTGACCATCAGGTTTGCTTCTGGCTTGGAAAGCATCCCTTCTGCTTTGGGGGCAAAACAGAACAAATAAGTTTTGGAGGGTGGTCAGCGGGAAAATAGAGAGGAGAAATGCAGCTCCGAAAATTAGACTTTCAATAGAATTGCATATTTAACCCCTTTTCTAAAACCTCTGTACTAGAAATCACTTCAGCAGTTATTTCATTGAAATCTCTCCATACTGGGAAAAGAAAGGCAGGCTATAAATGAACTGATCAAACAAATCCAGGGGGAAGGATGCGCTCCCTTGCTAGTTTTAAAATTCAAAATCACCGGAAGAGGAGAGAGACAAACCTCACCTGGAAGAAGCACCTGTTTGGGGAAAGGGAGCTTCAGGCACATCGGGGGCGAATGAAGGACCCATACAAATGTTCCTTGTGGTCATCAAAGAAAGGAACAAAGACAAGGATGTACACAAGGTCCTATGGGAAGTTCTCCTCCACAAGAGCCAAGGAAAGCAGCCATAGTTTGTCATTTCAGTAACAACAGTGGAGGACTTCACACCCCACAAAAGGCACCAGATTCTGACCAATCTGAAATTCATGGGGTCACACAATGGACGAGATCTTTCCCCGGATTAAGGTGCAAGGCCTCGATCCAGGCGCTTGTCTTGGCTACAGCAGAGCCACTGAATTAGCTACTGAGTGCCGGGTCAAAAGGCAAGTTCTGCCGATTCAATGGGTCTACTTTATTTATTTATTTATTTGAGTACTTATACCCGGACCTTCAGCCCTAAAGGCTATCAGATAAAGGCTATCTAGTGTAGGACTTGCAACTGAATTCAGGCCCAAATGCCTGAAAGCCAGAGAGAATGAGATAGAGGGAGAGAAATCATGCGATGCACAACTTTGCATTTATTGTGAATGAATGAAAAGGTCCGGAGGGTCCCTTTGGGGCTGGAGAGAACGCCCTCCACCTCCTATCCATCAATTCATAATTCAGGAAGGCATCAGAACCACTTGCTCCATGAAGAATGGACCTACATCCAAAGCGTTCTTCAGCATCAACTTTGAGAAAGGGGGGGGGGGAGGAGGAAGGGGGCAGCCCAGAGGCTCAGATGAACTGGACAAAGGAGAGGGAACCAAAATAGAACAACACTAAACCTCCCGTCTGGTCTTTCCAGGCAGCAAAGTGGAACCTTCCACAGACTTTTCCTTCTGCAAGACGGCTTGGGCCACTGTGCTTGTGATGTGAGCCCCACAAGAGATGCGCATCCTCTCCCCATAGCTCCCCCCTGGTCTTCTGTCCACCTTCCTCACTCATTGACCCGTCTCTCATTATTACTTGGTCTTGGTCTCTTCAATAAGCTCCTCCCTCCATGACTGTCATCCTTCAGCCTGGGAGGGAGTGAATAGGCTGGCCCAGCTCCATCAGGGCTAGCCTGAAGATAGAGGCTCTTCCCTCCATAACTGTCATCTATCGGCCTGGGAGGGAGAGAATAGACTGGCCCAGTTCCATCAGGGGCTAGCCTGAATACAGAGGCTCCTCCCTCCATGATTGTCATCCTTTGGCCTGGGAGGGAGTGAATAGGCTGGCCCAGCTCCACCAGGGCTAGCATGAAGATAGAGACTCCTCCCTCCATGACTGTCATCCTTCGGCCTGGGATGGAGTGAATAGACTAGCCCAGCTCCATCAGGGCTAGCCTGAAGATAGAGGCTCCTCCCTCCATGACTGTCATCCTTCGGCCTGGGAGGGAGTGAATAGGCTGGTCCAGCTCCATCAGAGCTAGCCTGAAGAGGCTCCTCCCTCCATGACTCATCCTTCAGCCTATGGAGGAGAGAATAGGCTGGCCCAGTTCCATCAGGGCTAGCCTGAAGATAGAGGCTCCCCCCTCCATGACTGTCATCCTTCGGTTTGGGAGGGAGAGAATAGGCTAGCTCAGCTCCACCAGGGCTAGCCTGAAGATAAAGGCTCCTCCCTCCATAACTGTCATCCTTCGGCCTGGGAGGGAGAGAATAGTCTGGCCCAGCTCCATTGGAGCTAATCTGAAGAAAGAGGCTCCTCCTTCCATGTCATCTTTCAGCCTGGGAGGGAGTAAATAGGCTGGCCCAGCTCCATCAGAGCTAGCCTGAAGATAGAGGCTCCTCCCTCCATAACTGCCATCCTCTGGCCTATGAGGGAGTTGACCAGGCATGCCCAGCTCCATCAGGGCTAACCTGGAAAAAGAGACTCCTTCCTCCATAACTGTCATCTTCCGGCCTATGAGGAAGTTGACCAGGCAGGCCCAGCTCCATCAGGGCTAGCCCTCCCTCTAGTCCATCTGCCTTGGTCCAGGCATCAGAGGGAGAGAAGAACCACTGGACTTCATCCCCTTCCCCATCCCCATTCCCTTCTCCTTTTGTGTTATGTCTTTTAGATTGTAAGCCTGAGGGCAGGGAACCGTCTTATTCAAAATAATAATTGTAAGCCGTTCTGAGAGCCATTAGGGCTGAAGGGCGGGGTATAAATAACATAAATAACATAAATAAATAATTACTTTATTACACATTCTGAAATTCTGCCTTGGGCTGGCTGGCCCTCAGTCCTCTTCCGGACCACTGGGAGGGGCAGGTGACCCATGGCTGCTGTCGCTGCAACAATGTCTATAAGGGGAAGGACATCTCTTCGGGTGCCAGTGGGGCTTGGATGTTCAGCTTCCGGCTTTTGCTGTCCTCAATGATCTCCAGCCGCAGAGTCGGACGCTTACGCTGGCCCTCCTTGAGTGGCGTTGAGCTGTCCTTTGTCCTCAAGAGCTGCTTGTCTGAGTCGTCCACCGTGATCCGCAAGGTGCAGCCACGCGGAAGGAGTTCTTGTTCATAGGCAGCGGCCAGTTGGTTCACCACCCGGCGCTCCACCTGCGCCACGGGAGAAAGAGAAGCGGAGTCACTGGGACGGAGCCCAAATGGAGGCGGACCTGGCCAGAGCCCTTTCGCAGACTTTGATTCACAAAATCCTGAGTTGGAAGGGACTTTGAGGGCAATCCAGTCCAATGCCGGAAGACACCGTCAAAGCACTCCCTGTGATGGATGCCCACCCAATCGCTGAAGAAGGGGAGCCCACCACCCTCTGAGGCAACCTATTCCAATGACAAACAGTTCTTCCAGTCCAGGAGGTCCTCCTAATGTTTAGTGTGGATCTCTTTTCTTGTAACCTGCATACACTGCTTCACATTTTAGTCTCTGGAGCAGCAGGAAACAAGCTGTCTCCATCTTTTCCATGGCATCCCTTCAGATATTCAAAGATAATTTGTGCAAAATCAGGGGCTATGGCAGCAAATGCCCTTTGGATGCCATTAGGCAAGGAGGAATCCAATGCCTCCTTGTATAACTTTCTTCTGTCCCATTTGCATCATGGCTCCACTCCCCACTGGTCCAAAACATCACCAACGAGGGGCTTCTGGGACATCTCCACCTGACCCCATCCTGGACCTCTGTCTTGCCAGGTGGACCTCCTGCCCACCAGCGCCAGGGAAGATGGCTGCCTGTAGCTAAAGCGAGCAATTTTGGAGGAGGCTCAAAGCAGTTCGCCTTTTCACCTGCCATCTCTACCCCAGATCCTTCCTTGCAGGGGGCAAAGGCGAGGAGGGAGAGGCTAGCTATGGGTTGCCATGTTGCCTCTGCTCCTGGAGAATTATGTTTTGGACTTCAGCCCCGAGAAGCCTCGGCCATCTTAGCCAATGGTCTGGGATTCTGGGAGATGAAGCCCCAAACACCCAGAAGGCCAATGTTTGGGAATCACTGCTTCAGGCTGAAAACATTCCAATGCTTCTTACCGTATATACTCAACTATAAGTCAACCTCATGTATAAATTGAGGGCAAGTTTAGGGGTAAAACTTATGGATTTTGATATGACCCATGGATAAGTTGATTGTAAAACTTAGGGCATATAGCAAAGGATCAAAAGGATGAAGCCAAACAAAACAATGTCAAAGAACCTACAAAATTCCAGCCACAATGTTTGTGTTCACTCTCATCGCTGGATAGATAAGAGGATAAGGAGGGATGGTGCTTCCAGGACAGATTATACTCCTGCCTTTTGCCAGGGGATGATTCCTCCTTTTAAATAAGAGTTAAGATACAGTACTTACATTGACCCATGGATAAGTTGACTTGGTCCTTTTTAACCTAGATTTCTAGACTTATACATGAGTATATACATTAATTTGTTGCCGCCTTCCCTAAATTGTTAGTGTCTGTAGGTACTGCAGGCTGAGAAAAGTACAACACACACAAGTCACACGTGTCCTTGCCTTTGCATATCACCTGCAGGCCGCCTGGCGCCAACATGGCTGTGGCCTCTCTGAGGCTGGAGAGGCCCCCAGAAGGCTGCTGTGGGTTACTCCTCATTCGACCCACCCCTGAAGGGAAAGGAGAGCCCCCTGCAACCCCGACCCCGCTCCCCACGTGGCCCACCTCGTGCTTGATGGACCGGGCTCCATAGTGCAGGTTGTAACCGTCGGCCAGAACGTCCATGACCTCCTGGTCCCAGACCAGAGTGATGTTGTGCCTGGCCTTGGCCTGCGGAGGGAGAAAGACGTTACCATGGTATTTTGCCTTGTCCACTTGGAGGTCTCTTGGCTTTTATGGGGGGCTTTATGGGGCTTTCAGGGCTGGATTATCCTTCCCTGGAATGCCCTCCTCCATTTTACTTTACTGAAGTCTCTTCCTGTTGCCTCTCAGCCCAGCAGAGCCTCTGAGACCATGTGCAACACAAGCACGTTATTTAAAATAATACATATAAACAGATTACACCATTATTTAAAAACCCATTTTAAGTCGTTTAAAAAAAGCAACCCCAAAATAAAATAAAATAAAAAAGACGCATGCAGCCACTCATTTAGATCAGCTGGAAAAGCTGCCCTGGGTTTATGTTCACTTCCATCACGATCCTGGAGGAACGAGGGGACCCTCTCAAGAACACTTCTTCATTGATTTTTAATTTGCTTACTTAAAGCGTTTGTCTCACTTTATCACCTCTCAACCCACCAGAGCCTCCAAGGCAATGGATAATAGAGAAAGAAAACAATTTAAAACACAAATAAAAAACTTCTAACATAGATTAGTCTCCTCTTTAAAAATAGTTTTAAAGCCACAGGCAGTTAAAGCAGCAAAAGCAATGACATTCCTAGCTTTAAGAAGAGGAAGCCCAGGGAAACAACGCAGGCTGAGCTGCCTGCTGGGCTTTCGAAAGGGACAGGGCCAGACCGGCTTCTCTTGGCAGGGAGCTCCAGCGTCTGCCGTTGCGACCGAGAAGGCCCTGCCACCGGCAAGACACAACAGGGCCTCCATGAGGAGCTTCGATTCGGGATAGGAAAAAGATGGTTTGGGTATCCCGAGTCCAAGCAGCTGAGGGAAAATCCGCATCTGGAACTGCGCTCAGAAGCAGATGGGAAGCCAGTGCAGTTCTTGCAAACTTCAGTGACACATAGGCTTCACAAAGGAAGGAGACATGCTGGATTCCAAGGAAGCATCTTCTTTGAATTGCAAATGGACATTACATTTCCTTGACTTTGAGAATCTCTCAATGACGGCATGGCCTGCAAATAGCCCTCCCTGCCATCTTCAATTTCTTTCTCCTGCTTGTCTGATGAAGAAGAAGCCAGTGTGACTTCGAAAGCTTGCAACATACAATTGTGCATTTTGGTTGTCTCCATAAAGGTATCATCGTTTGGATGTTAATGGATTTGCTATATGGCCAACATAGCTGCCCCGAGATATACTCTCTAGAGACTCAACAACAGCCTGGCTGCCTCATTTTGTGCCAGCTGTAGCTTCTGAAGACTTTCCAAGGGCAGCCCCATGGTCAGCACATTGCTGCAGGTCTAGTGCTCCCATGCGCCACCTAAAAAGTGATGCAAACTGTGGCTTTTGTGGGAAGAATAGGAGGCTTGGTGGCATGGTACTGCAAGAGCTTTCCCCTGACAGCTCAATCCAATCCCAAGCAAGTCTGACTTTAAAAGAGGGAAGAAATTCTCTTAGCAAGAACCTCCTCCTTGTCCATTCCTCTTGTCCTACAATCTCCCAATCCTGCTGGAGTATCATTACGCAAATTAAAACCATGTCACATAAAATGTGCTTCTCCTAAGATCCACATTTCAGGCGTCTGGTGTTTGGGAAAAGCCAGACATGTGTAGCTGGAGGAGGATGGAGGCCTCTGAAGCTACAGTTAGGATTCTTATATTAAAATGAACCAGCCTGGTCATGGCAGACGTCTGTATCTCAGCACACTGTGGCTGCTGTGGCTGTTTTTGAGACTGACGCACATAACAGCCAGGGCCAGGAAAGGGCTTTCACATCGATCCTGGGTTTAGAATTCACCATCCAAAACTGCTTTGTTTTGTACATGATTTTTTACTTGGAATATTTTAGTCTTATCTCAAGGCTGGATGGGAAAGGCAAGAGATAAAAGGCCTGCATAGATTAGAAAAGACAACGATGCCTGGTTAAAGTGGGAGGAAAAGAAGAAGACTGCATTACAGATCCATAGACTCCACCAAGGGAGCCACAATGGCCACTGCCCTGAGTTTGCAAGGCCTGAGCAGGGCAAGAGATAGTCATGGGGGCTTGGGGGGTCACCACAGCTGAGGTCAACTTGATGCCACTTCACAACAACCAACTGTTGTTAGTCCTGGTAAAAATCAATGTAATGGCGTGTTCAATGGTTCAACAACTGAGTTTAATCTATTTGGAACTCGCCAACAAGATGCCTGACAACCTAATAATAATTTCACGGAGAACCATTCCATACAAAGGCTGGGCAGCTCCCTGCTGGGTCTCCCCACCATTTAAAAAGGCAGAGCTGGATCATGCCTGTCTATAGACCTTCTCAAATACTTTAATTTTCTTGATGTAATTGCTTTGGGTTTTTCACTTTTCCATGGAAGGTCTTCATTTTTGCGTCTTGTTTGTCTGTTAATGTGAGGAGTGCTTTTTTGGGGGCATTATTTGCCTTCTTTTAACCATATAGAGCAGGGCTGAACAGCTGCAGAGGGCTGTTTCCTCTCAAGTGCCTGGTGGGCTCCACTGCTGCCCTGGAAGTGACATCACATGACCCTGGGCTGCCATTTTGGATGCTGCCATTCCAGCTGATTTAAAAAAAAATTGGGGGGGGGGCTTTGGAGACTCTGGGAGGGGAACAACTAGGGTTTCTTGGAGGATTGGAGGCTCCAGAGGATCAGGGAAGCAAATGGTCACATTTATGGATGGTTTTGGATGGTTTGCGTCGTCGGCCCCAATCTTTTAAAGAATAAATAGGGTTCTGGGGGTTTTGGGGCCACACTCAGAGATACCAGGGCCACATGTGGGCCGCAAACAAGGATGCTGGCGGGGGGCATATGTGTCTCCCGTGGCTCTTACCTTCTTTGCCCAGAAGCTCAGCTCTTTGTTGACCAGCTGGATGAGCTCCGAGTGGCAGAAAGGGAGGAAGTAGACAATTTCATTGATTCTCCCGAGGAATTCGTCTCTCCGGAAGTGAGCCTGCAGAAGGAAGCACAAGGACAGAGCGGTGGAACTGGATGCTGGGAACCCAGGCAAAGGAAAAGCCTTGTGCATATCCATTTCTGACCTATGGAGGATCCTACCACAGAGTTTTCTTGCCAAGATTTGCTCAGAGGGGGTTTGCCTTTGCCTTTCTCTGAGGCTCAGAAAGCGTGACTTGTCCCAAGTGGGTTTCCATCACCAAGCGAGCATTCAAACCCTGGTCTCCAGAGTCATAGTCCAATGTCGAAACCACAAAACCCCACTGGAATCCCTGTTAATTGTTTGAGGAATGCCATTTCAACAATAAAGAGCAGGGCTGAACAATTGCACAGGGCCATTTCCATCCACCTGCCCAAGGAGATCCACTGGTGGCCTGAAGGGATGGACACGGTCAGACGGACGCAAGTGGGAAGAGGACAGAAATTGGGCAGAGAGACTGGGAATAGCAAGGACCTGTCTCTTCTCCTGACAGGTATTGCATTTTCCATGGGCTCTTCAGCTCTCTTTCCCAGGGGCTTCTTTCCAAACCCACAGGCAGACCTCAGCATTGATAAGAGACACACCAATAATATGGCAGCGGAGAGGTTCCCTAGCTGGCCCAGAGTGGGGATCCACAGATACAGTGCTGCTTCTACCGATGGCGCCGGCACCACTGCAAGCACGAGCCCCATTACTTTCAACGGGGTTCAAGCATACGTGTTTTTTGTTTTATGCGCGGGGGGGTGCGGAACGGATCACCTGCATAAAAAAAGGGCGCACTGTATTTATGTATGGACATATGCCATGCTGAAGAGCTAGTGTGGGACAGTGGTTTGTGCTGGACTAGGATTCTGTGATACCCGGGTTCGAATTGCTGCTTGGCCATAGAAAGCCAATGAGTGATGTAATTAGGATACGCCAGCCTCACAGGAAAGTCTTCTGAATAATATATCTTGCCAAGAAAACCCTATGAGGGCCAGTGGGGTGACTCTGGGGATCAGGGTTCAAATCCCCACTCAGCCACGGAAATCCGCTGGGTGACTTTGAGCGATGCACAGCCTCAGAGCAAGAGAATGGCAAACCCCCTCTCTTTTTTATTCCTTTTTATTATTAATTAATATTCTTAATATGTACAATACGTATAATATTTGTATATGGAAATACATTCTATTACATTTTAACACATTACTTTATATACCCCTCAGTGCCCCCCTAGTTCCCCGGACCCCTTTCCCTCCTTATATTCCATCCAGAATTTCAGTTCGTCTTCTGGAGGTAATAATCTTCCATCTTCTTTTCTCAGCATTTTCTGAATGAATTCTTTCCAAATCCCCTCAAAGTCATTTCTTTTCCATAGTCCTTTTTTACTTTCAGTTTACATGCCAATGTATCATTGATGGCTAATCTCCATACCTCTTTGTACCAATCCTCCACTTCTACATCCATTTTCGTTTTCCAACACCTTGCTGTTGTTATTAATCTCGCTGCTGTAAGCAAACTTGTTACCAAATCTTTTTCTTCTTTTCTCCATTTCTCTGAGTTGTATAATGATAACAAAACTATACTCGGCCTTCTATCTATTTTTATGTTCGTAACATTTTCTATTTCTAATAGCACTTTACATTGCCACCACATTACAGGCTTATAGGGCCCTACTTCTTGGCAGCCTCTCCAACCATTTTTTGAATTATTCTTATTAATCTTGTGTAATCTCACTGGAGTCAGGAACCATTTCCAAATCAACTTATAATAATTTTCTTTTATCCGAACCAATCGGTTTTTCAAACGTCTTTGTTCCCAAATTCTATCCCATTCCTTATCATTTATGTTACATCCTAATTCTTCTTCCCATAATCCCTTTAAAGTATTTCCTTTTATTTTTCCTCCTTTATTCTCCATCAACATTTTCTAAATTTTACTAGTAATTCCTTTTATGTTCTCCTTTTCTTCCATTTCTCTTCCTTTCTGAATTATTTGTTCGAATTGTACAAACCTCTTCTCAAAAAATCTTGAGAGACAGCATGGTGTACTATTGGTCTGTGTATCAGACCCAAACTCTGGGGCTTTGGACTCCCTGCTTGGCCACTGAAACCCATCAGGTGGCCCTGGGCAATTCACATCCTCAGAAAAAGATCAGGAGTAAAGGCTTGCCAAGGAAACTCCATGGCAGGGTGGCCAGAAGTTGGGAGTCGAAATAAATGCACATAACAACAAACTCAAAAGTATGTGTGTATTGTGCCTGAGTATGTAGATTAAAGCAGCACATAGGTAAAACCAACCTTAAAAGGTAGAACAAGCTAGAAGGGATTAGAGATCAGAACACCAGATTTTAAAAAGTTGAAAAGCGTTCTGAACATAACAGATGAAAAAGACGTACAGCGCACCCCACAAAAGTCTTTCTGCAATGAGTCAAAAGTACAAATAAAATGCTGTTTAAAGAGAAAGGTCCTCCCCCCCCCCCCGGGCAGAAGGACAGGGCTGAGGGGTCTCTACTGGGGAGCCCCAAGGCTGGGAGCAGCCACTGAGAAAGCCCTGGACCCTCATCCTCACCAAAGGCACCTGCAAGAGAAAGTCTGGCTGGCTGACCACTCGCCTTCCTGTACAGCCGTTTTTGGCCACTGGGCCAGGGCCATGGGTTCTGCCCTGGAAGCTTGCTTGTCACCAAGTCCCACAGCAGTTAATGTGTCGAGAGTGAAGATGTGTTCATGCCAACACCCTTCTTCACTGACTCTGTGTATGTGAGAAACTGAAAACCAATGGCGGGGCTGGGGGAATGGCTCCCCTTTCAGAAACCCAAGACAGCCCTCAAAGGCCGGGGGCTCAGCATAAACAGCACCATCTGTACCTTCAGGATCGGGCGGATGACTTTCTCCTTGAACTGCTTGGAGATGGTTATCTTGTCTGTCATCTGGACGTCATCTGAAAGGCAAAGCAGAAGAGGGCTCTAACTTCAGCCGACCCCAAACATAATGCCTTATAAACCTGGCGCCTGGAGGGAGAAAAGGAGAGCCCTTCCCCTTCTTTTTGTCTTGGAAAGGCACAGCTCACTGGTCAGGCCCTGCTCTCATAGCAGCACCACTTCAAACATTTCAGAAAACAGGGCGGCAGGGGGCTCTTTGCCCAAGACCCCCGGCAGCTGCTGCCTGCCAAGAGAAGGTGCAGCCTAACTCAGCAACTGCTGGTGGCAACAACAACAAACAACATTAAGAACAGCAAGAGAAGGGAAGGCCATGAACGCCTGACCTTGCTTTGGAGCATGAAAGAGACAACTGAGCTACATTAGGCATTATCTACTCTCCAACAAGGAGAGCAAGAATCTTGCACAGGCCTTCAAGAAAACAGGGAATGAACAAAAAAAACCTGGCTTACCCAGTTTTTCGGCAATCCTCTTGCGGCTCATTTCCATGGCCTCCTGCCGCAGCTGCAAGGCATGCTGGGCGATCTCGTCACTGGCCACGTTGGAGGTCATGATGAAGATGGCGTCCTTGCAGTCGATGGTCTTCCCCTTCCCATCGGTCAGCCTCCCCTTCAAAACACAAGAGAGAAGCGACAGTGAAATGTGTGAAAGGAGGCTGGGCAAAATCCGAGGCGACACAAGGCTTTCTCTCCCCAAAACTGTCGTGGCACGAAGCCCAAGGAAGGAAGGAAGGAAGGAAGGAAGTGGAAGCCAGGAAGCCCAGCATGGGTTGGCATAAGAGGGCCTGACTCTGTTTGGCACCCTACATTTGTGCAAGTTTTCCCATGGAGCAATTGGACACTTCTATTTGATGCAGAAGATCCACATATTCAGCTCATGATTGCTGAAAGGAAGCTGCGCATATGCTGGTGTTGCACATGGCATATTGCTTTAGCTCCTTTATTACATGTCCTTAAGTTTTATCCTCAACTTATCCATGGGCCTGATCAAAATCCATCATTTTACCCCTCAAAACCTGCCCTCGACATCAGGTTGACTTGCAGATGAGTATGTAGGGTAAAACCATTGACATTCATTAAAAGACAGTATACCCATCATAAACCAGCACCGCCCAGCATTAAAAGCCCATCTTTGTCAGTTTCTAAAAGCCAGATGGCTCAAGGAGAGCAAAGGAGGGAGCCATGACAGTCTCTATAAGGAGGGAGTCCCACTAAGGAGGCCCTGTTGCCCCCGTTTTCTCACCAAAGGAGGCTGAGAAGGTGCTGGGACAGCAAGAAGGGACCCTCTGGATGATTATGAAAGCTCTAATGGGATCTTATGGGGGAAGAGTTATTCACAGGGAGGATAAGGAGAGCCAGGGGGGAGAGGGGTCACAGACTTTGAATGAAGCCTCAGTGAGTAATAAAGGACCATCTTTGCTGGCACAACGGGGCCATTGCAGCCGCTCTGCCAGACCTGAGATGGTGGCAGCTTCTAATTCCAAACTCACAAAAGCTTTAAGCAGAAGGGAGGGCAAGTGGCACTCGGGGGCCGTAAGGAAGAGCCATCACAACCCCTTCTTTCAGTAAAAATGAGAATTACTGCTGTTTGGCAGCCAGACGGGCCAGGAGTCAGGAGGAGGAAAGGGAGAGATAAAACGAAAGCGCGCTGCCTCCCCTCCAGCCATGACAGTGTCGCCAGGAGCCGCTGGGGCCCAACAGAACGACACGCATTTTGTGTCGGGTGCTTGGGATTAACATTTCGGTTATTGCTCAGCTTGACGCGTGCAGGCGGTGCAGGCATTGATTTCGCATTTAGTGGCTGCCACCATGATCTATGCAATACAAACGCCGGTGTTATTAATCTCTGGAAGGAAAACAACCACCACCCTGAAAAAAACACCCCTTCTCCACCAAACACACCAAGTACAACTTAGCAAAGGAAAGTGGACAGATGCAGAATGGCCGATGGGAATCTGCACATGCTCTTGGCTTCCCTGGGAGAAGGACAACCGTGTGCATTTGGTGCCGACTGGAGGAGTTTTCCACCCTCCATCTTCCCCAAATTCAGCTGGATCCAGACACTGGCTGCCAACAGGCATCCGGCCTGAATTCAAGGTGCATGTGGTGACACTGAAAGCCCTAAAAGGCCTAGGACCCCCATACTTGGGAGACTGTCTCTCCCCACATCTGCCTCCCTGAAGGCTGCTAGAGAGGGGGCTCCCTAGGTTCCCACACTGAAGTTTTAAAGGAACTGCACCTGTTTCCAGTACACTTCTGGTCTGTGGTGACTGCATTTAAAACCCTAAATAGCTTGGGTCCTTGATATTGGCGGGAGTACCTCTTCCTATATATATATATATGCCTGCATGGCAGGGGGTTGGACTGGATGGCCCGTGCGGTCTCTTCCAACTCTATGATTCTATGATTCTATGCCTGAGAACTGAGAATCCCTTCTCTTGGTGCAAAGACATGGGAGCCGGGCTTTCTCGGCCATCAGCCACAACTTGGATGGCAACAGTCAGAGGTTTTTTTCTTCAGCCGCCCTCAGACTGTGGAATGACCTGCTGGAAGAGATTTGCCAGCTGAATAGGCTACAAGAACTGGACGTCTCTTGCCCAAACCCTGGAGGGCCACAGTTGCTGCCAGTCAGAGCGGACAACACTGGCCTGGACGATGGATCCCCGAGGAAACTCTGTGTGAGGGCCACTGATCCTACACAGAGGCTCCCTGGCATCAGTCTGCACTGACGGTCCTGGCCAAGGAGAAGGGCCTCTTTCCAAGCCTCAGGGGCTGCTTCAAGAGGCCGGGACAACCTCCAAAGGGTCACAATCCTGTGGCTCCTTCCCTGCCTCTGAGACAGAAGAGCCGTTCTCTCCTACTTGGGTTGTGATGCCACTCCCAAACTCTTTCTTGCTCTGAAATCAGGGGGATAGCAAGAGGTGGGGGGTTCAGGGACACCCATCTCAGGGAGCCACGTCGGACAGTGGCCAGAATCTGGTGGATTCGCTCCCCTTGCATAAGTTTGAAGCCACACAATGCAAACAGCAGGAACATGGCACCTGAGAAGCGTCAACTGGGGAAGCTAGAAGTTGCAAGACAAGAAATGGAACATGTAAACATTAGAACTACAGAATTTTAGGGCTGGAAGGGACCTCAGGGTCCAATCCAAACCCCTGCCAGTCAGAAACATGCAACTAAAGCACTTCTGGAAGATCCCCATTCAACCTCTGCTTGAAGAGCTCCAAGGAGGAAGACTCCATCAGCCTCGGAGGCAGCCCCTTCCACTACTGACCAGCCCTTGACATAAAAAAGTTCTTTCTAACATATAGGTAAAATCCCTTGTCATTTGAACCTCTGGTTTGTGTTCTGCTTTCTGGGGCAGCAGAAAACAAGCCGTGCTCCATCTTGTAAATGGCACCATCCCTCTGGATGTTTAAAAATGCCTGCCATGTCCCCACTCAGTCTTCTCTTCTCCAAGCTAAACATCCCAACTTCCCTCAGATGCTCTTAATAAGTTTTCCAGACCTTTTAACATTGCAATACTTGGGGTCAGTGAGCTAAAATGGATGGTATGAAAGGGACACTTTAAATCAGATAATTACATAATGTTTTATTCAGAAAATAAAATTCTAAGAAGAGAGAGGTGCCCTAAGAAGGATCAGACTGAGCAGAAGGTACAGTCGGCCCTTCTTATACACGGATTTTTTATAGACGGATTCAAGCATACACGGTTTGAAAATGTTCCAAAAAAGTATAAATTTACCTTGATGTTCCATTTTTTATTAGGGACACCATTTTGCTATGTCATTATACTTAATGGGACTTGAGCATACATGGATTTTGTTATACACGGGGGATCTTGGAACCGAACCCCAGCATATAACAAGGATCCACTGTAGTTTCCTCTGCTCCAGTTATTCACCAACAGAGGATACAAAGGAGCTCCACACAGGGCTAGAAGAGATTTCTGCCTGTAACCTCAGACAGCCAGAGCTGACAATATTGGGCAAGCCAGACCCCCCCCTTCCCTTCAAATGCTCTGGCTCAGTATAAAGGCATCTTCCTATTACGTCTTTGGGAGACCACCAGGGAAAACCAGAGACCTCCAAGTAGGGCTAGGCAGGAATCCTTCCAGAAATGTGGAGAGCCTTGCTCCCAACAGTTAGAGTTGGCAGTATGGGGCTAGATGGACCACTAAGGGTCTGACTCAGTATAGCGAGCTAGTGTGATGTGGGTTGAGCACTGGGCTATGACTCTGGAGACTCCGGTTTGAAACCACGCTCAGCCATGGAAACCCAATGGCCAACCTTGGGCAAGAGACATTCACTCAGCCTCAGAGGAAGGCAAAGGCAAACCCTCCTCTGAACAAATTTTGCCAAGAAAACCTCATGACAGGGTCACGTTAGGGTTGCTGAAAGTCAGAAATGACTTGAAGGCACACAACACCATCAACTCAGTACAAAGGCAGCCCACCTTTGGGAAGAGCAGAGATCTCTAAGTAAGAGTAGGAAAGGATGAGCCATGGCTACCAGCCAGCGTGGTCTTGACCCAGCACAAGGCAGCTTTCTATATGGGGTGAGGCCAGGACCGATAACACTGCTGCCTCTTCCAGCTGTCAAATGTGGGGTTAAGTGACCAGTTCAGTCTTCAATCCTGCATCCAGTCCTGAGACAGCAAGGAAGGATGAATCTGCATGGAAACCCATGTCAACAACCTCTGCGGTTTTAGGACCAACAATCCCAGGCACGCAATCTCCAAAACCTTCCTAGGGATCCTAATGATCAGTCAAAAGATATTTTAAAAGAAGATCTTACTTCATCAAAGAGCTGCAACATGATGGTGAGGACATCTGGGTGGGCCTTGTCCACTTCATCGAAGAGGACCACTGCGTTTGGGCACTGCTTGAGCTTCTTGGTCAGCTGGCCGCCCTCCTCGTGACCAACGTACCCCGGAGGGGAGCCAATAAACTTGGCAACCTGTGAGAACGGAAAAACTTGTCAGATCTTGTTTAGAGCCCATGGTGGTTGAAAGCACAAGGAAATTCCAAATGTGGTTTCAATTCACAGACTGTATTAATGATTTAGTAAGAAGAATAAACTCATATGACAAGAGTGGGCAATTGTGGGCAGGTCAACGGGTCCCCCAAAGGCCTTGGAGGGCCACGGCCCCAGCTGAGCCGCCAAGGGAAGAGCATTCCCCAAGGGGAGGGGGGTCCCTCAGCAGAGGAAGACTTTTTTTAGTCCAGGCCATCTTCCTCCTAAGAAGGAGGGGAAAGCTATCTCTGCCCCCCAATTTGAGGAGCCAGGAAGGCACAGGGGAGGCAGGGCTCCGTGGGGCAGGTCTCAAGAATGCTAAGGATTACAGTCACAGGTGAGGTTTGGTGTGAGGAATGCAGCCAAGGATCTGGAGAGGAGGCGGGGTGAGAATCTCTGATGAGGAGCAAAATGCAGTTCTGGGACCTGATGCAAGTGGTAACAACCATGTCAGGAGGGAAGAGGGAAGAGATGAGGAGACAGGCAGAGCCCCCCTTTACTCACCTCGTGCCTCTCCTGAAACTCCGACATGTCCAGCCTGATGAACCCCTGCAAACACAAAAGAGCAGGGAGGAAATCCCATAAGTGATTTTAGGAAGCTTCACAGGGGGATTTACCTTGAGTTGTGGTAGTAGGGCCCGCCTGTGGTCTGTACCCCATTTTTCTGGCCCAAGCCTCCCCAGCTCCCCCAAATAATTTTGCTTTAAAAACATCAGCACAATTTTCAGGCAACATTTGCCCCCCCAGCCACATCAACCTCATGAAAACATGCACAAACACATTCCTTCCACCCCCACAAATATCACTGCATCCCAGAGTACCCCAAATACCTTCTCACATCCTGTCACCATTTTGAGAGAGACTGCACAGCAAAATGGAGCCATTTGGGGATTCAGGGGAGTTGGGCCACCATGTAGTTGCCCATCCGTAACCTAAGGAGAAGCATCCTCATCCTTACATCATCACAGCTTGGTGAAGAGAATACGGAGGGGAGACATCCAAGGCTGCCCCAGAGGTTTGTTCTCTGCTGTCTGATGGGAGGACCAGCTCTAATGGTTTGAAATTACAGGAGGGTGGATTTTGACAGGACTTTAGGACCTAGAGAGGTGGGGGTTCCCCTTCTCTGGAGGTCTTCAAAGAGAGTCTGGAGAGCTCCCTGCTTCTGGGGATGCTCTCGCTGGAGATCCTGCACTGAGCAAGGCTTGGACTCAATGGCCTCTGGGGAGCCCTTCCAACTCTTATTAGATCCTATGACTGTAGGCAGGCCTCAACTGGGGTTCTGCGTTCAGTTCTGGGTGCCTCATTTTAGGAAGGACAGAGACAAATTGATGTGTGTTCACAGAGGGGGCAACAAGGATGATGGGAGGGATGAAGAACAAAAAAGATGAGGAGAAGTGGAAGGAGTTGGGCATATTCGGCTTGGAGAAGCGAAGATGGAAGGATGACATGATGGCAATCTTTTTTTTATTATTAAATTTTAAAAACACCTCACATTCATCGAAAGAATAGAAAAACATACACTACACATTCAAAGAAAGGACAAAAGCAAAACAAATACTGCCAAAAAAATTACGACATCATAAATCATCCTATGAAATTCGCAGATGTATCTTCTAGACCTACAAGTTTATCTATATTATTAAATTGATGTACTGATTGGTCTTATTTTTCAGATTGGTGATGGTAACTGTCTTCTACTTCCTCCTTCTTTTCTTCTCTTATTCCTTCCTCTACTTCTGCAACCATACCACCCTTTCCTATCTCCTTCCTTTCTTCTTTCGCTCTTCTCTTTCTAACTTTACTTCTCACTCTCATTCTCCAAATCAACCAATTTGCCCTCAAATACATTTACTCTTCACCTCATTTACTCCTTTCAGTTCACTTACTCTGACCTTCAAACACTTTCTTATACTCTCTACATTCATACATTACTTCCTTTCCATCATCAACCAATTTGTCTTTTCCTCTGTCGGTAACTTTCTGCAAATCACATTTGTTTAGGTCAATACAGCTCTGATTCAGTTTTTTTGAAGACTTACTCACATATATTACTAGGTTACTTCAGCATGGAGAAGCGAAGATGGAGGGGTGACATGATGGCCATCTTTAAATACCTCAAAGACAGGAAAGGGGCAAGCCTGTTCTCTGCTGCCCCAGAAGGGAGGACCAGCAGAGTGACAGGAAGGTAGGTTCTGAAGAAAGCTGCCCAAGAAAACCCTAGCAGAAGGTCCCCATAAATTGGGGTCGACGTAAGGGTACATATCAACAAGAGCAATATACATTGATGTAAGCTGACCTTATTTCCTTGAAGTTGATTTCTATAAACTACAAACTGAAAAGTAATAAGTGATGCTGATAGCACTGTGAACATCTAATGTGGGACAGGACCTTGGTCTGGTTAAAAGGACCCAGCTCATGGATCATGGCAAAGCCAGAAGGAGGGCAAACCTTTCGGCTAGCACCAAAACCAGCCTTTTGTGGCGATGCCTTCCTTAATCTGCCAAGAGTCGTCCTTCCTCGATAATCTTCCTCGCATTCTGTGACCCCCCTCCTTGGCACATTAATTAGCTCAATAACAACCAAACTGATTAAGGACTATTAATCTGCTTGTTTTGTGCATGCCATCCAATTAGCGCCACCGGGTTGTCCTTGGCTGTTCAGAAATGTGATGAGGAGCCAGTAACCACAATGGTTGGGACCAAAGTAAGTGCTCAATAGGAGGCAATTCCCTCCCCTCTGGTTAGGCATCCTGTATTGTGCCAAAGCCTGCAACACGGAAATAACTAGCCAGTGCCACAGAAGGTACAAGGGCAGCCAAGCCACTGAAGGTGGTTTCAAAAGACCTGTCCAAGGGCATGTTCCAAGGAACGGCTCACCTGGGGCTGCTCCAAGCAAAAGCAGGAAAGGATCAAAAATCCTGCTCACAGATCCTTCTGGAAGAACGCATGCGGGCAAGCAAGCGCGCTCCTCTTCCTGAGATGCTGGGTCTGGTGGTCACAATGGGAGCTCATCAGACTCCCACCGTGACCTGGGGCCCTGTTTCACTATACCATTATAGTGGTCCAGTCCTATCTGGATTGCCAACCTATGCAGTGGTTCCCACACTTTGGGCCTCTAGCTGTTTTGGACTTTAGCAGCTCCCAGAATGCCTAACTGTTGGCCAAGCTGGCTGGGGCTCCTGGGAGTTGGAAGTCCAAAACACCTGAAAGACCAAGGTTTAGGAACCACAATACTGTGGAATCCTGGGGTCTGTAGTTCAATGAGGTGCTAGAGCTTTCTGAGAGCCTGAGAAGTTTAAATATCCTAAGTGGCAAATCCTAGGATCCCACAGGATACTGCCATAGCTGTTAAAGTGGAATCAGAGCACTATGTCTGTGTGGAGGAGAGCAAAAGGGTTCCTGATGCCACTCTGGGCCTCTCTTTCAGGTCCTCCTTCATCTGCAGCACAAATCCTAACAGATATGAGAACAGTACAAGCAGCTTGCTAATGGGAAGGTTGACTCTCTCATAGGGACAGGAAGAATATTTGCAATTATTTATTCCCATCTTAACAGAACAGCAAGAATTTTTCACATTCTTCACAACAAGAATTTTTCTCCTGGCATTCACTCTCCCCCCCCCCCCCCCCCCAGTTTTTGCAAAGGAATCATTATTAAAGAAGGAAGAAAGGCAGTCTCACCTTCTTCATGTCTTTGTGAAGATACTTGGCTGTCTGTTTGGCCAGCTCCGTTTTACCTGTAAAAGAAGCAGGAGGTGTTAGAGGAGGACCTGCTTTGAGAAGCACAGCTGCCCAAAGGGACCACGGGATGCAACATGGAAGCAAGGCTTCCTACCGAATTACCCACTTGGTGTTAGGAGAAGACCTGGGCCAAGCGGAGACTCCTGCTAATGCTGGCATTAACCCTATTCCCAGAAGGCAGATGCCATGTGAGAAGGGGCTAGTGGGACACTGCCAGTAGTGCCCATGTTGGCTGGGGCACTATGAGAATGATTTCCCAAAAGGTGCCTTTCGGAGGGATCATGTTTTATGTGAGGAAGGGAGGCTTCTGGAAACTGGCTTTTATCTGCTGTTCTACTACAGGATAGTCCTACTACTCCAAGATCTCCCCAGACAAAGGTGTCAGCTCTTGTTACCAGATGCACACCTTTAAAAAAGCAAAAGCAAGTCACCCCCACTATCACAATCCAGGTTTGTAAGAAATTTTTCAAGGGTTTCATTAGCAAAGGTCTCGTGCCGGATGAGACCTGGGGTGCCGCTTCAAAAGCATTCAACCCAGGATTCCCCAACACAGTGTCCTTGGCTTTGAGAAACATGATATTCTTTGTTTGTTGAATTTATATGCAACATCTATCACAGAAGTCCAGAGATGAAGGCATTCAATAATTCAAAAGAGCTATTACGGAATAAATCTACATCGACAGGGTATCAACCATTGTGTCAGCCCCGCAGCTGCCAGAGAACCCCTCCTGCGCAAGCGTGTGCCAGCGTGAAACAGGTTCTGCGGGGTACGGATGCTGTCTCCCCATGGCAGAAGGGCACTCAGGGGGGTCAAGAAGGCAAATGGAGGTAAGACCCCTTGGTGGGGTCCCATCCCCTGATCTGTCCTTTTCTCTCCTGCCTCGTCCTCAGTGAAAAGGGGAAATAACTGTTGGTTCTTCTTATTTTGCCAAGGTTATATCCCCGGTGTGCGGCTGCTGTAAATGGCAGGTGTGTGTCCAGTTCACATGCACCCTTTGTCATGATCTATTTATTTGGCCCGTTGGTTGCTCCCTCTCCAGAATGACCAGACATGAGACAAGAACAGAGGAGAATAAGCATCCTCTGCTCCTGTTTCATATACAACATTGCCACAGCGACTGCACAAAACGCCTTTGAAAGGAGGGATGCTTTGGTTGGAAGATGGTCCTGCAGCCTCTCCTCTACCTTTCAGGAAGCTGGGCTTTCTCCCCCTTTTCTCTCTTTCTCTTTCTCACACACAAACATACACACACACACACACACACACACACACACACACACACACACACCCCATCGCTGCCAGCAGCAGCCAAGGAGCAGAAAAGGGTGGGGACAGGGAAGCAATATCAAAAATGGCGCCACATATATGCACACAATCACCTGGGTCCACCTATCAATATAAGTGACACGGTTCACTCAGCCCCTTCCTTGCTATTCTTTTGTAGGCAGGTTAAGATGATGATTTTGGAAGGCCTTTGAAGACTAACTGCCCAAGGGCACTGGGATTTGCAGAACTGAGCCATCTATCTGTGGCAGCGTGACGCAGTGGCTTTTGCGCTGGACCAAGACTCTGGGAGACCAGGGTTCGAATCCCCAATTGGCCATGGAAACCCACTGGGTGCCCTTGGACAAGTCACACTCTCTCTGCCTCAGATCAAGGCAAAGGCAAACCCCCTCTAAACAATTTCTGCCTAGAAAACCCTTGACAGGTTTGCCTTAGGATCACCACAAGTCAGACAGGCACACAACAATAACAACGTCTACCAGGGTGTTGCTCATCTGTTGGTTTTAATACCTATGTTTTTAAATTGGGTTTAATTTTATAGTTAGTTTAACAATATTTTTAACTTTCATAGAATCATAGAATCGTAGAGTTGGAAGAGACCACTATGGCCAGCCAGTCCAAGGAAATCCAAATCAAAGCATCCCTGACAGATGGCCATCCAGCCTCTGTTTAAAGACCTCCAAGGAAGGAGACTCTATCACCTTCCGAGGAAGGAGTGCATTCCACTGTCGAACAGCCCTGACTCTCAGGAAGTTCCTCCTAATGTTCAGGTGGAATCTCTTTTCCTGGTGCTTGCATCCATTGTTTCGGGTCCTGTTCTCTGGAGCAGCAGAAAACAAGCTTGCTCCCTCCTCATATGACATCCCTTCAAATATTTAAACAGGGCTATCATCACCTCTTAACCTTCTCTTCTCCAGGCTAAACATCCCCAGATGCCTGAGCCTTTCCTCAGAGGCTTGTGGTTTCCAGACTTCACCATTTTGTCGCCCTCCTTTGGAACACGCTCCGTTTCCAATGTCCTTTCTGAATTGTGGGCCCAGAAACTGGACACAGTATTCCAGGTGGGGCCTGACCGAAGCAGATACAGTGGCACTATACTTCCTTGACTACAACACATATACTTCTATTGATGCAGCCTAAAATACATTGGCCTTTTAGCTGCCGCATCACACTGTTGACTCATGTTCAACTTGTAGTCTACTGGACTCCAGATCCCTTTCACACGTAGTTTCATTCTGAGGTGTCCCCCATAGTCCTATATCTGTGCATTTATTTTCCGCCCTAATGCAATACCTTACATTTTCTCTTGTGGAATTTCATTTGTTAGATTTGGCCCAGCTTTCAGTCTATTCAGGTCATTTTGAATCTTGATCCGGTCCTCTGGAGTATTAGCATTCCCCCTAATTTGGTATCATCTGCAAATTTGATAAGTATGCCCCCAATTTGTCACAAGTTACTGATAAAGATGTTGAATAGCACCACCCAGGACAGAGCCCCACTGGACACCCCAATGGTCACTTCTCTCCAGGATGAAAAGGTGCTATTGTTGAGCACCCTTTGGTTCTGCTGCCGGTCAACCAGTTACAAATCCATGTAAGTTACTTTGTCAAGCCCACACTTTACAAGCTTCTTTGCAAGAATGTCATGGGGAACCTTGTCAAAAGCCTTACTGAAATCAAGATCTACTATATCCACAGCATTCCCTTCATCTACCAAGCTAGTTATTTTATCAAAGGAGATTAGATTTGTCTGGCATGACTTCTTTCTCTGAAACCGATGATGGCTTTTTGTGATTATGGAATTGCTTTCTAGATGTTCATAGACTCTCTGTTTAATTATCTGCTCCAGAATCTTTCCTGGGATTGATGTCAGACTAACTGGATGATAACTGTTGGGTTCCTCTTTTTTTTCCCTTTTCGAAGATGGAAACAACATTTGCCCTCCTCCAGTCTGATGGGATCTCTCCTGTTCTCCAGGAGTTTTCAAAGATTATTGCCAATGGCTCCGATATTACATTTGCCAGTTCTTTTAATACCCTTGGATGCAGTTCATCTCGTCCTGGAGACTTAAATTCATTTAGACATGCCGCAACCCTAAGGCAAACCTATCGTGGCATTTCCTTGTCAAGATTTCTTCTGATGGGGTTTGCCTTTGCCGTCCTCTGAGGCTGAGAGAGTGGCTAGTCCAAGTTCACTCAGTGGGCTTCCAACGCAGAGAAGGCACTTGAACCCTGGTCTCCAGAGTTGTAGTCCAATGCTCAAACCACGACACTATGCTGGCTCTCACAATAAATGAATACTTTGGCTGAGCCTTTGAATGTAAGCAGATGTTGTGCTGAACGGAGATCATTCAGGGGCCAGAATTTAGGCAGGTGCATGGTTTCTGTGTTCTACCTATCCACTTTTTGTCTGACCCAAAATCCTCACCCTAAATCCATTTTGGCTCTCCTTTGCTAGGCCCTTGCAACCTTTTCTCGTGACAAAAACTATAAACTTGCTTCTGTTTTGTTTGCTTTTTAAAACAGTCCCAGATTTTGAATACAGTGCCTGAGACCAGATTCTCTATCTAGCTATGCTGTGCCCAGGATGCCTTGACAAAACCCGCATCAATGGTGGAATCCTTTAGGGAGCTCCCAGCAAAACCAGAAAAAAAGGGCACTAAATAGGAATTCAAATTTGCTATGTTTATCACAAATAGTGTGCCTACAATGCTTCAACTTTTGTGCTCTTCCAGACCCATGTGAGGAATTTGGAACGGCCCTCGTCCACTGCAAGTCATCAGTGTTTGCCTCTTACTCACGGTGGAAAGGAGTGTGCCATGAGAGAAATGCCAGAGCAGTGACTGCTTGGTTGGCATGTGGGTTGGGTTGGGGGACCAGGGCAAAGGGTCCAATAAGCCAGCTTCATACTGAACCCAGACAGCACTTGGGAGCAGCCCTGAGACCCCTGGTGCATGTGGTGTGTCAGACTTTTCTCTCCCTGTCGACCCTGCGAGTGGGATGAGAAGCAAGCGTTCGGTTAATGGCCCTCGCTGAGAGAGGGATGCCAGTGTTACCTATTCCTGACGATCCCAAGAAGAGGAAGACCAACGGATGCTCCTCGTCGTACCAGCCATTTTGCTTCCTCCGGATGGCTGCAATCGAAACCCAACAACAAAACAGACAGACACACACACACACACAGACAAAGGAAGGGGGTTATATATCTGGGCACATAAAAAAGGAGGAAAGGCATATAAATCAATGACACAACAGCAAGTATAATTATCACTAAGTATACACTATGTTTTACTGCTCTCTGCCCACTCCAAGTCCTGGCGACCATTAGAGCTCCCTAATTTGATTAGCTGCCAAGGCCTCCAGAGGGACCTAATTAGGTTAGCATGGATTTGGAAGGCTGCCCAGAGCAGATTTCGGGTAAAGTTTTCCAGGATGTGCACTCAGGGTTGCCAGGGAAACCGAAAGCGAGCCAGAAAGGAGGAAAAGGGACCCTTCCTTCATCTGTGCGTTCAGCTGGGAGGCAAAGTTGGGAGCAAGAGAGAGAGAGATTCGGGGGCTGAAGAGCCCTCCCTCTGGTGGGCATCAATTGGGCACAAAGAACCGGCAGCCAAGAGGCTGGTTCCTCCTTCCTCTGTTGTTAACAGGAAGGAAGGAAGGAAGGAAGGAAGGAAGGAAGGAAGGAAGGAAGGAAGGTTGGTTGGTTTCAACCCAAGGTCATGGCTGCTTTGCCCAGATGTGTGCCAGCTGTCGTAAACATCAGTGGTGACGGAAGGATGAGGCAGAGGGAAAAGGTGGAAGGTTTGAGCACAGAAACCCTGACACAGAAAAAAGAAGAAAGATAATCTCTACAAAACTACAGTTTGTCATGGAGCAGAGGGAAAGACGTCCATGTCCCTTCCCCAAATAGCCTACTACCATCTGTTACCTACTTGGTCCAGCTTTTCAGAGTATATTTAAAAAATAATAATATCAAGACCTCAAAGTTGTCCAACCCGCTGCCGCTGCTTGAAACCCATGGCACAAACCTCACGAGAGGCGGCCATCGGATTTCAGTTTCAGGACACCTCCAAGGAAGTAGAGTCTACTGTCTTCTGAGAAAGTCTCTTCCGCTGTCAAACAGGGCCTTTAAGCCAAAGCTTTGCACCCTCAAACTCCTGTGTAATTGCTCTATCTTTCTCCTTACCACCCAGGGCTTTAATTTCCAGGGAGCCTGAATTTCTACCCAGGTCATTTCATGCAACCTCCCCCGGCCGCTCTCCATTCTCCTTGGTCATAAATAAGTCCAGGAGTCATTGTCTGCTTCCATCTCATTCGGGTGAAGTGGAGAAATCTCCCAATCACAACAGCCCCTGGCCTATTTTGGGGAGGGGGAGCAGAGGCCAAATGGGAACCTTGCCCTCCATGAGAAATTCAGTTCCTCCAACATTTGGATGGCAGACAGCAATGAATCCCAGGCGTTTGTAGGCTCTAGATCAGAGGAAGGGATTGGCAAAACCAAATGAAATTTCCCTTCATTCCCTAAACATCTTACATTGCAGGGACTTACAATTTCAGTTGGATGTTTAGAAACAGAGGTTAAGCCTCCAAAGAAAAAGGGCAGGCAATGTGGCCAAAGGGATGCAAACACAGGGAATATAAAAATTCTAGATTTTCAAGGGCTCACCTTCTGCAAATGCTAGATATTTAGGGGATAAGGGAATGAAGGAAAATCCACAAAGGAGGACAGATTTCTTACTTGGAAGGGCAATGCCTTCCTTTTGCCTGCCTGAACCTGGCTGTGAAAGGTGTTCAAAAGGCATTTTTCAGGGAGCATGGGTCCAGATACCTTCCAGTAGATCCTGAAGCATGAAGGGGACTGCTTTGACATTTCAGAACCACCCAGAAAAGCCAGCATATTGTGTAAGGAACGGTTTCATAAAGTGGCCTTTGGCAAACCTGAAATCCTTCCTTCCTGCACAGGGAGGTTCAATGGCAATCTGTGCATTTACAAAACCATCATCCTGCTGAGGGCATGTGGGATGGTGGCAAAGACTACAGCAGGCCGAGGGCATCTCTTCTCATGTGGGGAAAAGTCAAGGAACAATTTAACAACCATACACAAGACGATCTGCGTCTGAGCATTGACAGGGGGAGTGTGACCCTGTTGGTGCTCTTAGACCTCTCAGCGGCTTTTGATACTATAGATCACGGCATCCTCTTGGACCGCCTGAAGGGGTTAGGTATTGGGGGCACTGCTTTGCAGTGGTTCCGGTCCTTCCTCTCGGGCAGGTCTCAGAGGGTGCTACTCGGGGACTGTAGCTCCAGTAAGAGGTACCTCACTTGTGGGGTTCCTCAGGGGGCTATTTTGTCCCCGATGTTATTTAACATCTATATGAAGCCGCTGGGTGAGATAATACGGAGTTATGGTGCTGGGTGTTATCAGTACGCTGATGACACCCAAATCTATTTCTCCGTATCTCGTTCGTCGGCCTCGAATTCCGATGGCATCTCTTCTCTCAATGAATGTCTTCAGGCGGTAATGGGCTGGATGAGGAAAAACAGATTGAAACTGAATCCAGACAAGACGGAGGTGCTCATGGTAGCGGCCCCGAAACCAAGAATTGGGTTACAACCTCCAGTCCTGGATGGGGTCACACTCTCCTCCAGCGACTGTGTTCGCAGTCTGGGGGTGCTCCTTGACTCGTCGCTCCTGATGACAAATCAGGTAAATGCGACGGTCAGGAGTGCCTGTTATCAGCTTCGGCTGATACGCCAGCTGCGCCCTTTTCTGGAAGTAAGGGATCTCGAGACGGTTGTGCACGCACTGGTAACCTCACGCCTTGATTTCTGTAATGCACTCTACATGGGGCTACCCCTGTGCTTGACTCGGAAATTACAGCTGGTTCAAAACATGGCAGCCAGGCTTGTGTCAGGTACATCTAGGAGGGACCACATTACTCCGGTTTTGAGGTCCCTCCACTGGCTGCCTATCAGCTTCCGGGCCCAGTACAAGGTGTTGGTTATCACCTTTAAAGCCCTAAATGGCTTGGGTCCAAACTATCTTAGAGACCGCCTCCTCCCGTACAATCCTCCCCGCGCTCTCCGGTCCTCTGGGAGGAACTTACTGCAGCCTCTAAAATCTAGGCTTGCGGCAACCTCCCGGGGGGTGTTCTCTGCTGTCGCCCCCAAACTCTGGAACGACCTGCCGGATGAGATCCGTCAATTGACATCATTAGACAGCTTTAAAAAAGCGGTCAAGACGGATCTCTTCCGGCAGGCCTTTCCAGATTAACCATCCCGGCCCAGGGACCCAGGTTCCCTGATTCCCTCATTCCTCCCGTGGCCCCATCTTAGAGATGGTTGAGGATCAACAGAGGGATATCAGGGTTTTTAGTTTTAATTGCTGTTTTTATCCTTGATATTGTATTTTTAATATGTTATACTATTTAATACTGTCTTAAGGGGGGGAGGGATAAAGTGTTTTTAATTGTCATATTTTATATTTTACTGTTGTTAACCGCCCGGATTGGTTTGCCAGAGGGCGGTATACAAATAAATATTATTATTATTATTATTATTATTATTATTATTATTATTATTATTATGCTTTGAAGCCACTTGTCACAAGAAGGGCTTGGGTGTTTCCCTGAATGGTAGCAATGGGGTGGAGGGCCCTATGGGGTCACCATCCAGAAATGATTTCTAAGGGCCTCTGAGTTGCATTTCTAGCACACAGGCCAATCTCCACCTGGCAAAAGTTGTGAAAATCAGCTCTTGAGAACTGAGGCTGGTACTGACGTCTGTCAGAAGAGAAAAACAACAACGTAATCCATCAGCTATTTTGGTGGATCAAAGGACAAACATACAGGCACCTGCATTTCCCACTCAGACCAAAGGGATGTGACTCCTACCATCCAGATTTAAGATTTCAAAGCAAAATGTTTTAAATGATAGCTTTTTAAAATTCAGAATGGTTTCCAATTATTAAGGCCTTCATTAAAACCCAAGCTATGAATTTCACAAGCATAACTAGGCTGCAGAATTAATAGTCAGCGAATTGCTGTGCCATAGAGGTGTGTTTTAATAAACAGGCGTTGCAGCTCAGTATGTTCCCACAGCTTGGGAAGTTACTTTAAGAAGAGTAATTCATTTCGATTCTTCATTACACTTTAGTTTAAAAATAATTTGTTGTTGTTATCATCATGTTTAAAAAGTAACTTATTGCAATGCCCACTGCACCGCTGGGTTTTCTTCTGTTATGATTGTTTTAGAAGAACCTGGGAACCGAGAACAGGATGGCAGGGTTGAACTTTTCAGGGGGTTTGGCTCCATGGTCTAAAATAATTCACCACTTTACTGTTTGCCACCCGTCCCTTACTTTTCTTCAGTTTTCTTTTCTTTTTGGGGAGTGAAAGAATCTCAGAATGATGAGAAATGGACACAAAACTCAGGAAATCCCTATAAAAATGTAACTGTACACATATGGAGAGAACAGGAATATCTGCTTTGCTCCATCCATTAAGTACACCTGGTCAATTCTTCACCCCTACTCCCTGCATGATTTCTGAAAAGGTAACTTGTTCTGCCCTCCTCATTACTGAAAAAAGGATATGTTTCGCAGGTAACTATGTCACTTGTAACTTGCGATTTCCAGGCTCCAAGTGCCCCTTGGACTGGATTGTTAAAATCCTGGAGGGGGATTCTGAAATGTCCAAGGAAGACACACTTTGCAAATACATCACAGTTGTCCAGCCTTCTTTTGAACAAAATCTCTTCCTCCCATTGCACATCTCAATTGTTGTGAACCAACTGTAGGAGGATGTTGTGACACTTTGTGCATGTGATTGAGAGAGAAACGGAGAGAAAGCCATAGAAAACGGATCACTGGTTGGTGCTGGTAATTGACTCTGGATAAGCCCAGGTCAAGGGCCCGCTTTTCCAAATTCCTCCCAGACCCCTCTGGACACTTGCTTATGAGAGGTCAGTGCCAACGGAGAGCCACGGCATCACCTTTGACAGAAGCTCCGCTCAGGCCTGGGAGGAATGAAGAGCCACGGCATTTATTGCGACGGAGTAAGCAACGGGGATAGTGGAGGCAGAGGGAGGGCTTGGCGGCCGGAGGGAGAACCCAGAGCAACTGGCAAGGGATAGATCCTACAGCAGTGATTCCTAAACTATGGTCCTCCGGGTGTTTTGTATTACAGCTCTCAGAAGCCTCAGCCATCTTGGCCAATGGTCTTAGATTCTGGGTGCCGAAGTCCAAAACACCTGGAAGGGCAGAGTCTGTGAACTGCATCCTAGAGGTTATGTACAGGAAAATCAAAGCAAACTGAACTGGACATGGCCCATCTCCCCTCCTAACGGACTGGAGAAGGGAACAAGCAACCAGACAACAGGTCCTCCTCCCTTCAAGGCCCAAGGAGAGACCAGTGAATACTCTGACTCTGGTCACTGCAGGAGGACAAGGAGACCACTTCTGAAAGGGACAAGCCAATGTCTGGTTGGGGTCTGGCTCTTATGACCGACGACAGAAAGCCAAGCCAGGCCACCTGCATTAACACCTGGGCTCCCTTCCTCCAAGTGCCATTTCTCCTTGGCTGCAGAAAGCAATGTCTTTGTTGCCACGATGGCATTCCAGCTCCTCCCTCAGAAGGCATTGAAAGGCCACCGGGACTGATCTTCTCCTGGGATGAAACAGAAGGCTTGGGCCATGGTCCTCTATGCTGGGTGGTTTCAGCATTGGTTCCCCAGCTGCAAAACGGGCACAACAGAGACCCACTTTGGAGGGACTGTGGGGTGCTTCTTTTGCAAATGAAAAGCACTTGGAGGCTACCAGTTGGGAGATGACACCCACAAAAGAAAGAGCTATGGGTTAAAGTAGGCATAGGGGAAGTGGGATGGTGGTCTGCAACTCCCAGAATTCCTCACCCTGGCTTTGCTAGCTCAAGGCTGAAGGGCACCACCTTCTGTCCCGGGTACAGAAAGCAGAAGTGGTCTCAGAGTCATCCGTACCCAAAGGCAGAGAGAGGCAGTTAGACAGCCGAGCAAAGCCCAGCCGACGTGGCGCTCGAGAAGCTGATGGCTTCACATCCATTTGTATCACCACATCATTAATTTTTCATCCCTGGTCAAGCAGGGACATTCCTGTCATAGGCAAACGTGCTCTCTTGCCCGTCTGCATGGTCCTCACTCTAGCTGAAGTGTTTGGGGGGGGGGGGGTTTTGGGCAGAGCAGCCCATGCTGAGTTCCACAGGGAGACCCAGAGGGAAAGGGTTCCATCTTGGGCCCCCACTTTACAGACGCTTCCAGCCTCCACTTTATTTTGTCATCTAACAGCCGAGCCACTGCAGAGGCCTCTGAGAGGTCCTTTCTCCTTGCTATTGAACTGATAAATTCACTGTATTACTTTTCACAAATCAATAGCCCAGCAGTTACCAGGGGTTGACGTGACCAAAATTGGTTTCAGCCAATTTGTGAGCGTAATAAATGTCCATTTATCAAATCAATTCATTCTGTGGGGCTTCTCCTCGGCCCCTGGCTGGGCTCGTGATGACCGAAGGGGTGACATCCTTCAGGGTGCAGACCAAAGACCAATGCTGCCCCTGCGAGGGAGCCAACATGTTGGCATGCCCATGGGCCAGCTGGGCTTCTCCCCTTCCCTGGGCACGTGTGGCTCAGTGGTCAATGGGAGAAGGCAAGGAAATGGATTTCTCCAGAGAAAGGGGGGGCATGTTGGGCCATGGATACAACGCCATTCTCAGCCTTCAGGGCTCAGGAAGAGACCTCGATGTGGATGCCAGGCTGGTTTCTTAATGGGAAAGAGTCCTAAGGGGACACTAATCTCAACTACGAAGCCACTGTATAATGCAGAAGCAACAGCACTTGAATTTGGGCAGGGAGAGCAAGGTTTGGATGCTGGCAGCCTGTCAGATCTTGGTCAAACCACCTATTTCACCCTCCCCACCTCTGGCCTTCAATTGCACATCTGCATAATGGGTTCAAACTGCCCTTGGGCAGAAGATAACCGGTTCCCCATAAAGACCCAACGTTAGTGGACTGCTGGCCAAGCAACTGCTAACTGTGGCAGTGGTGGGGATCCTTACCTCCCCATCACTTTCTTCCTCATATTTTGGACCTGGGGGGGGGGGGTGGATTTAGTCCAGATAGAAAATATACGCAGCACGCCCTGCATCTGGCACTGGGGAAAAAACAGCAGAGCAAAAAAACTTTCTTTTTTTGGACAACAAATCCTAGAACCCTCCCCTGATCCTCCAGTACTTTTCATCCCCTAAAACTAACTTTTCCAAGCCCTAGGTGGCCATCCAAATGTAGCCAACTGTAAAGCAAGTTGTGTAGAGTCCTTCAGCCCCCAGGTTTCATAAAATGGGAACAGTGCATTGGCGAGAGGCTGATGCCCAGTTGGCGGCCAGCCTTTTGCATCCTGGGTGAGATCCAGAGATGGCCAGAGGTTGAAGGGCAGAAGAGTGCCCACTGACCCCTTAATTCAATGGCAGCTGCTCTCAGTTGTCCCTGAAGCACCTGGGACATAGAGGGACACTCCATGGTTGCCACAGCCCCCCCAATTCCCCCCTACACAGCCTCCTCCCAGCTGGAATGGCTGCAGCTGCAGTGGAAGGGTGCTTCCAGGGCCCACGCTTGGACACTCGGACGCTCAGTAGCCTTCCCTGGCCAAGGCTCTGCACCTTCCCTCTTTTCCATCTGAGACCCTCAGATCTTTCTTGCCAATGTTGGCTTTAATAATAATAATAATAAAAATGTTTATTTATATACCGCTTTTCCTTAGATCAAAGCAGTTTACAGACGAATAAAACCGTTACAACATCTCATAAAATAGATAAAATGCAAAATACAAATTATATAAAATCTAAAAAACAATCATTCAAGAGAGTAAGGCAGAGAGTCAATGGGATTGGGAGTGCACAACTTCATTTTTCAGCGGGGAAGGCTAGACAGAAGAGGAAGGTTTTAAGCCTCTTTTTAAATGTTTCCAGGGGGGCCACAAGTCGGAGTTCCTCGGGAAGACCATTCCAGATTTGTGGGGCCGCCACTGAAAAGGCCATCTGGGATGTAACAAGGTTTTTGGAAGATGGAATCTCCAACAGGTTCTTCCCAGATGTTCTGAGAGTGTAGGGCTCTGTCCTGGGCCCGGTGCTATTCAACATCTTTATCAATGACCTGGATGACAGAATTGGGAGCATACTTATCAAATTAGCAGATGATACCAAATTAGGGGGAATAGCTAATACTCCAGAGGACAGGATCAAGATTCAAAATGACCTGAATAGACTAGAAAGCTGGGCCAAAGCTAACAAAATGAACTTCAACACGGAGAAATGTAAGGTATTGCACTTAGGGAGGGAAAATAAAATGCACAGATATAGGATTATGGGGGAGACCTGGCTGAATGAAACTACTTGTGAAAGGGATCTAGGAGTCCAAGTAGACCACAAGTTGAACATGAGTCAACAGTGTGATGCGGCAGCTAACAAGGCCAATGCGATTTTAGGCTGCATCAATAGAAGTACAGTGGTACCCCGGGATACGAATTGATCACGTTACAAAATTTCCGGGATACGAAAAAGTTTCATTGGAAAAAACTGTTCCGGGATACGAAGGTTTTTTCAGGTTACGAATTTTTTTCGGCGCGAAATTCAAACGCGCGGCTTGCCAGCGCTAACGGAAAGCCCTTTTCGGCTTGCGAAATGCATCGGGTTACGAACGGCGCGGCGGAACGAATTAATTTCGTAACCCGAGGGAGCACTGTATAGTGTCTAGATCAAGGGAAGTAATAGTGCCACTCTATTCTGCTCTGGTCAGGCCCCACCTGGAATATTGTGTCCAGTTCTGGGTGCCACAATTCAAAAAGGACATTGAGAAACTGGAGCCATGTGTCCAAAGGAGGGCAACTAAAATGGTGAAGGGTCTGGAAACCATTTCCTATGAGGAACGACTTAAGGAGCTGGGGATGTTTAGCCTGGAGAAGAGAAGGTTGATATGATAGCCCTGTTTAAATACTTGAAGGGATGTCATATTGAAGAGGGAGCAAGCTTATTTTCTGCTGCTCCAGAGAACAGGACCCGGAACAATGGATGCAAGCTGCAGGAAAAGAGATTCCACCTGAACATTAGGAGGAACTTCCTGAGAGTAAGGGCTGTTGGACAGTGGAATGCACTCCTTCCTCGGAAGGTGATAGAGTCTCCTTCCTTGGAGGTCTTTAAACAGAGGGTGGATGGCCATCTGTCTCAGGGGATGCTTTGATTTGGATTTCCTGCATGGCAGAACGGGGTTGGACTGGATCAGGGCCCTAGTGGTCTCTTCCAACTCTATGATTCTATGATTCTATATGGGGAGATGCAGTCCCTCAAGTAACTGGGGCCCAAGCCATGTAGGGCTTTGTAGGTGATAACCAACACCTTGTAATGCACTCAGAAGCGAATAGGCAGCCAGTGAAGATCTTTCAGAATAGGTGTTATGTGGTCAAACCTGGATGCTCTGGTGACCAATCTGGCTGCAATATTTTGTACTAGCTGAAGCTTCCGGGCTTGGTACAAGGGTAGCCCCAGGTAGAGCGCATTACAGAAATCTAGACAAGAGGTTACCAGAGCTTGTACCACGGTTCAAGGTCCTTTTGGCCCAGGAAGGGTCGCAGTTGGTGTATCAACCAAAGTTGATAGAAAGCACTTCTGACTGTCGCATCTACTTGAGATGTCAACTGCAGAGACAAGTCCAGAAGTACTCCTAAGCTGCGAACTTCGACCTTCAGGGGAAGTGTGACCCCGTTCAGGACAGGTGGATAAACTTCCTTTCTAAGGCCTGGGGAACCTATCACCAGTACTTCCGTTTTCTCTGGATTCAGACTGAGTTTGTTTTCCCTCATCCAGCCCATTACTGACTCCAGGCAGGCATTTAGAGGAGAGACTCCATCCTTAGTCACTGCATCAGTTGGAGACACAGAGAAGCATATTTGGATGTCATCAGCGTACTGATAACACCGCGCCCTGTGTCTCCGGATGATCTCTCCCAGCGGTTTCATGTAAATGTTAAACAAAGTGGGGGACAATATAGCTCCCTGACGGACACCAGATGTCAACTCCCTCTTAGAGGAGCACGTGTCCCCCAACTGCACCATCTGGAATCTGCCAGAGAGGTAGGAACGGAACCACTGGAGCGCAGTGCCCTCGATGCCCAACTCCCTCATGCATTCCAGGAGGATACTGTGGTCAATGGTATCGAAAGCCGCTGAGATGTCCAATAGCACCAACAAGGCCACTCTTCCCCTATCGATGCCCAGACGGAGATCATCGACTAAGGCAACCATGGCAGTCTCAACTCCATATTCCGCTCTGAAGCCAGTTTGAAATGGTTCTAGATAATCGGTTTCATCCAAGACAGCTTGGAGTTGGAAGGCAACTGCTCTCTCGATCACCTTACCTAAAAATGGCAGTAATGAGACTGGCCTATAATTGTTCCTTATCAGAGGGTCCAGGGAGGGTTTTTTAAGCAACGGTTTGACTATTGCTAGTTTTAAACTAGATGGAAATTTTCCCTCCCTGAATGATGCATTAATTATGCATTGCAATAATGATGTTACCGCATCACCACCCTGGGTGGCCAGCCAAGAGGGACAGGGATCAAGAGAGCACGTCGTCTTCCTAACACTTCCAAGGGGCTTGCCCACTTCATCGGTATGTACAAACTCAAAGTAATCCAGTTTAATAGAGTCCACGAAAGCTCTGGACACCTCTCCTATTGTTTCTGATGAAATGCCTGCATCGAGATCAGCCCTTATCCGAGAGATTTTACCTGCAAAGAAGTTGTTAAAATTGTCACAGCAGGCCTTAGTTGGTTCTAAAATAGGGTTCAGAGTGGGAGGAAGCTGAGTCAGCTCCCTCACCACCCTGAACAGCTCTGCCGGACGTGACTCCGCAGACGCAATACGTGCAGCATAGAAGGAATTTTTTGCTGCACCTATTGCCACTCCATAAGACTTCAAAAGAGCCTGATGGAGTGTTTTATCGGATAAGCGCTGGTGTCTCCACCAGCTGCGCTCTAGTCGTTGCATGGACCGCTTCATTTCCCGAAGATCTTCCGTATACCAAGGTTTCTTATTAGAAGCGGGCCGGAAAGGATGCTTAGGAGCGATACTGTGTATAGCCCTGGAGAGATTATTATCCCAGATGTTAGTCAGGGCATCAACAGAATCGCCATCAGATCCAACCATAAACCCCTCTAAGGCTTCTTGGAACCTTTTGGGTTCCATCAGCCTTCGAGGGTGGACCATCCTAATAGGTCCTCCACCCCCCGGGAGGGGGGGGGATTTGGATAGTTGCCTTAAGTCGAACCTCAACCAGGAAATGGTTCGTACGTGACAAGGCAGAGGTACTACATACCTCTGCCCATGGATTCTCCCAATCGGTACTAAAGACGACATCGAGCATATTACCTGCGCAATGCGTTGGGCCTGGGACTAACTGGGACAGGCCCATGGCCATCATGGAAGCCATGAACTCCCGAGCTGCGCCCGTCAGATTTTGTGAGCCAGCCTCGAAAGGGATGTTGAGGTCCGCCAGAACAAGAAGTCTGGGAGACTCCAACACCAGTTCCGAGACCAGCTATGTCGGCTCGGCTAGGGAGTCTGTTAGCCCACGGGGTGGACAGCAGACCAACAGGATCCCCAGACTGTCCCTAGCCTTCAGGGTCAGGTAAATACACTCGATATAGTCTGTTTTCCGGATGGGGTTCCTGGTCAAGGTAAAGGTGTTTTTATGTACTATGGCAACACCTCCCCCCACCGCCCACGTGCCCTGATCTGCTCCTTAACAGTGTACCCGCCTGGGAGAGCCTGTGCCCACACTGCATTGCTCTTGGTCCCCAGGCAAGTCTCTGTAATGCAAGCCAGGTCACAGTTCTTCTCTTCCAAAGGATGAAGATGGAACAAGTGTGGCCCACAGGCCGGGTGTGGGGTCATGTGCAGCTGCCCAGAGCCTGTATTGTGGCCCCAGAAGCCCCCCAGGTGACTGCCACAGACCTCAGGCCCTCATTTAACAAGGAACAGGTTCCAAATACTGAAAGCCATGCTTTTAATTCTACCTACAGCTTAATTATATTTTAATGTTTGTACGTTTTTACTATCTCTTTGCCAGAGTATTTCCGATTTCTATGTATGGATGAAAAGCTGGATAGTAAAGAAAGATGATAGGAAAAGAGTAAACTTAGTTGAAACGTGGTGCTGAAGGAGAGTTCTGGAGATACAGTGGATGGCCAAATGAACAAACAGGTCCTGGAACAGATCAATCCTGAAATCTCCCTGGAAGCCAAGATAACAAAACTGAGCCTGTCCTCCTTTGTCCACATCATGAGAAGACATCATTGCAAAAGACAGAAATGCCTGGCAATGAGGAGGGAGTAAGAAAAGAGGAGGACCACGCAGCAAATGCAGAGACTTCATCAAGGAAGCCACAAAGGCTGCCCTGAGTCTGCAAAGCCTGAGGAGGGCAGGTAAGATCATGGCGTCCTGGAGGTCTCTCATTCACCATAAATCAAAGTCAACTTGACACCAAACAACAACATGGTTTTAGTGATGAGAACTTTAACAATCTGTTTTGATTTGTGTACTCCTCCGTGATTCCCAGGAGCTGGGAAAAAGGCAGGAGAAAAACAAATGCAAAGCTCACCCCCGCCTCCCTAAACCACCTCAAAAACCTGGCTATCTGGGTCCACTTGCAGCCATATAGTGCCCCAACCACTAACTCCCAGAAAAACACAGACTGCATCTAGGCTGAATCCCAGAACTGGATGGAAGGATTAGAAATATATTTCTGTCGCTCATGCTTGAGGCAGAAAGGGATGCTTGCAAAGAGGGAGATCTAGGCTTCTCCCCATTTTTGGCATTCCTTCTCAGCCGCACAAGCGCCCTGGCAGTGACCAGAGGTGTGGGCACTCTTCTGCCATCTTCTGCGCCCACCCTGCAAACTGTCAGCTTTGTATTATTTCTGCCTGAAGGCAGACGGCCTTTGATTGGATCTTTGCATGGCACCTGGGACGGCTCAGGCACTTAACACATGATAAATATTATTACCATGAATTATGCAAATTGATCAAATTTGCACACCAATGCTCATTCTTTCTGGTTTTATTCTTTGTGAGGAAGTATCAGTAGCTACCAAGGATACAGAGAGATCGAACTCCAACCAAGGAAAGTCTGGCCTGGTCCTCTCTGTCCTTCTGAGGGTTCAGATGGGCTATTTGTTTGTTTTCACCCTTACCTGTGGCCAGCAGGTTCCCCAGGTCTATACTAAAGCCAAGAATTGGGTTTTCTTTTGTTTTTTGGATATGTGTATAAGGACCATGGTTTCTTGCAAAGGCAAAGCAAGGCAAGGCAAGGCAAATAAATTCATTAACTGTCCTTCCTTCCTTTGGCTTTCTGCCTCCTGCCAATAAGTGTCCAAGGTCCAGCTGACCAAGCATCTCAGCAGTCTTGCCTGCTCATTGAAATGACCATGGAAAACTCACAGACCAGGTTCTGCAAGAGGGGATTTCCTTTTGGGGAGAAACACGGACCACACTCATGCTTCCTCCTCAGTGTGGTGTCATGGTTTCCATTGTGGACCAAGACTCCAGGAAGACTATGGTTCTAATCTCCTCTCTGCCATGGGCAAGTCACACTCTCTCAGACTCAGAGGAAGGCAATGTGACAAGAAGAAGAAATCTGGCCAAGAAAACCCTGTGAGAAGGCTGCCATACACTGGTGTCAACCTAAAGGCCCATAACAACGGAGCCAGCATGGCGTAGTGGTTTCAGTGCTGGACTAGGGCACTGGGAGTACAGGGTCCAATTCCCTGCTGAGCCAAGGAAGCTCACTGGGTGACCCTGGGCAAGTCACACTTTCTCAGCCTTAGAAGAAAGCAATCACAAACCTCCTCCAAAGAAATCTTGCCAGGAAAACCCTAGGAAGGGGTTGCCATAAACAGGACTCCACTTGATGGTAACTAACAGCAAAAGTCCTACAGAGTATTTGTGAGAAAAGTTAACTGTGGAAGGAGCCACGTGAAGCAGCTCTGACACAATCAGGAGAACACAATCTATTAAGACAGGTTCAGACCTGTTTTTCCCCTCCGTCTTCTGGGAACTTTTCAACCTGGCCTTTGGCCGCTCTTAGGAAGAAGGATTGAGAAGCCCAAATCCCTTTCTATCCATCTGTTTTTGCTCCTAATGGTCTCACCGCAAACGCATCACGGCGTCTTCAGTAACTGGAGGATGACGGAGAGTTTTAATATTCTTCCGCTCCTGCAAAGCGCTCTCTGAGAATGAGTGAGGAGATGCACTCTGAGAAGTTGACTTCTTCGGCTGTTCTTCCCTCCAAGCGCAGCCAAAGGTTTCAAAGTTGTCTCTGCTTCTGACGGTCATCGGTCTCCCTTGCCAAGCTTTGTGGCGGCCAGATCGTTCACTCAGAGAAGGCTTTCATTCCCAGCTCCAACACTCTCGGCTTGCCCAAGTATAAACAGCTTCAACTCTGAGTGATCTGTCAGGGCTGTAAAAACCCATTTCCTTTGTGTGAGTGTATGTTCTTTCAGGTCACCTGTTGACTTATGGGGATCCAGTTAATTTCAGAGAGATTTGGTCAGGGCCCATTTCTATGTACCACAATTCAAAAAGGATGTTGAGAACCTGGAGCCATGTGTCCAAAGGAGGGTGACCAAAATGGCAAAGGGTCTGGAAACCATGAAGCCCTATGAGCAATGCCTTAGGGAGCTGGGGATGTTTAACCTGGACAAGCGATGGTTATGACAGCCCTGTTTAAATACTTAAAGAGATGCCATATTGAGGAGGGAGCAAGCTTGTTTTTTGCTGCTCCAGAGACTAGAACCCGGAGCAACGGATGCAAGCTACAGGAAAAGAGATTCCACCTCAACATTAGGAGGAACCTCCTGACTGTAAGAGCTGTTCGACGGTGGAACACATTGCTCCCTCTTAGATTTTGGTGGAGTCTCCTTCCTTGGAGGTCTTTAAGCAGAGGCTGGATGGGTCACTGGGAGGGTTTCAATGGTGTCATCCTGCATGGCAGAAGATGACCGGATTGGATGGACCTTGGAGACTTTTCCAACTCTAGGATTCTACAATCCAAACTACACTGCAGGAATAATCCAGTCTGAGACTGCTTCAACTGCCCTGGCTCAGTGCTAGAGAATCCTGGGAATTGTAGTTTATTGTGGCACCAGAGCTCTCTGACAGAGAAGGCTAAATGCCTCACAAAACTACAATTCCCAGGATTCCCTAGCACTGAGCCAGGGAAGTTAAAGTGGTCTCAAACTGGATTATTTCTGGAGTGTGTTTTGGACCAATGATAACTAACCAAATCTCTACCTTGTTTAGTTTCCTAGATCAGGCAGGATCTGATAGTGCCTTAAGGGTATTTGGGCTCTTTGTCTTCTTTATTTTACTGTTTTATGGCCTTCTTTGAGCTTTATAACTGCTACCAGTTAATGTTTTGTTTAGTTTGAATAACATGCTGACAGAGTGTTCCATTTTATAGCCCTCTTTGTTGCTGTTGTTATTGGCTGTTGCTAACTGTTTATAACTGACTTGGATTTTTAAACTTTGGAACAGAGCAGAGCTTTTTATTTCAATGGGCCTTTGGCTCTCAACTGGTTGGCGGCAGAAGGGTCTTTTAAGGGGGTATTTTCTTATCTTTTATCTTTGCAGTTGTTGTTGTTGCTGTTGCATGCCTTTAAGTCATTTCCTAAGGTGAACCTATCACAGTGTTTTCTTGGCAAGATCTGTTCAGAGGAGGCTTGCCTTTGCCTTCGTTTTAGGCTGAGAGAATGAGACTTGGCCAAGGGGACGCAGTAGGTTTGCATGGCTGAGGAAAGGGGGTCCGGTCCGTACCATGGTCTCCAGAGTCATAGTCCAACACTCACATTACTAGACCATGCTGGCTCTCTTTATCTTCATTATTATGTATGAAATGTTGTACTTTATTATGGCTTAATGTTCACTAGAAGCCAAAATGACTAATCTGAGACTATCATATTTGAGACATATCATGGGAAAATATGATTCCCTGAAAAAGATAGTAGCATTTTAAGACAGAAGAAAAAGAACAAGGTGGCCTGACTCTTTCAAGAAAGGCACAATGGCTGCCCTGAGTTTGCAAGACCTGAGATGGGCAGCTGATGACCTTCTTGAATCTCTCCTTCAATGGGTGGCCACTGAAGTTGGCTTGATAGCAAAGAACAAATTTTATTAAGTATATATTATGCCTTAACTTGTTAAGTTTGTGAGGAATTGGGTCTACAAGACAATATTCAAATGATGATATAAACACTAAATACTTGTGGGCTCACAAACGTTCATGGGCATGTCCTGGGCCCAGTGCTATTCAACATCTTTATCAATGACCTGGATGACAGAATTGGGGGCATACTTATCAAATTTGCAGATGATACCAAATTAGGGGCAATAGCTAATACCCCAGAGGACAGGATCAAGATTCAAAATGACCTGAATAGACTAGAAAGCTGGGCCAAAGCTAACAAAATGAAATTCAACACGGAGAAATGTAAGGTATTGCACTTAGGGCAGAAAAATAAAATGCACAGATATAGGATTATGGGAGACACCTGGCTGAATGAAACTACGTGTGAAAGGGATCTGGGAGTCCAAGTAGACCACAAGTTGAACATGAGTGAACAGTGTGATGCGGCAGCTAAAAAGGCCAATGCTATTTTAGGCTGCATCAATAGAAGTATAGTGTCTAGATCAAGAGAAGTAATAGTGCCACTGTATTCTGCTCTGGTCAGGCCCCACCTGGAATATTGTGTCCAGTTCTGGGCACCACAATTCAGAAAGGATTGCGACCAAAGGAGGGCGACAAAAATGGTGAAGGGTCTGGAAACCATGCCCTATGAGGAACGACTTAGGGAGCTGGGGATGTTTAGCCTGGAGAAAAGAAGGTTAAGAGGTGATATGATCGCCCTGTTTAAATATTTGAAGGGATGTCATATTGAAGAGGGAGCAAGCTTGTTTTCTGCTGCTCCAGAGAACAGGACCCGGAACAATGGATGCAAGCGCCAGGAAAAGAGATTCCACCTGAACATTAGGAGGAACTTCCTGACAGTTAGGGCTGTTCGACAATGGAACGCACTCCTTCCTCGGAGGGTGATAGAGTCTCCTTCCTTGGAGGTCTTTAAACAGAGGCTGGATGGCCATCTGTCAGGGATGCTTTGATTTGGATTTCCTGCATGGCAGGGGGTTGGACTGGATGGTCCTAGTGGTCTCTTCCAACTCTATGATTCTATGTGCCCCATTAGCTGCTGAGCAGGGATTTTAAAGCATCTGGCTAACAAAACCCTGGGACCCCAAACTCACCAGCCCCAACAGTTGTGATGGCGCTCTCTTGACCAATGATGTGTTCACGGAGCCTCTGCTCCAGAGGAAACCTCCGGCGCTCCTCTATTTCTCTCTTGCGCTGATCTTCCCGGAACTGTGGGAAGGGAAAGAAGTGCATTCAGCAATTAGCCATGCAACACAAGTGTACCTCTGACATCAGCAGGTTCTTTATGGGAAATGGGTATTATTATTTAGTATGTTTCTTTGCGTGCTGCTTTTCAGTATACACATCCTCTCAATATATACAGTGGGACCTTGTTATTTGCTGGGGTTTGGTTCCAGGACCCCAGTGGATAACAAAATCTGTGGATGTTCAAGTCCCATTAAATATAATGGCAGAGCAAAATGGTGAGAATTATATAAAATGGAAAATCAAAGTTTGCTATTTGGAATTTATACTTTTTTGAGTATATAGTTGAGAATTCAAGCCGTGGATGCTTGAATCTGTGCATACAAAATCCATAGATAAGGAGAGCCGACTGTACTATCTGTTTTTCAAAACATCTATATCCAACTATTCCTGCTCATATCAAATAGCCAGAACAGTTGGAAGGGGGAAGTAAGCAAGACACACAGGCTCGATACAAACGGGCATGATGTGCTGTACTAACACCTATTTTAGGGTTAGGGACCACATGGCAACCACACAGTCCCTAACCCTAACATGACACTGTAATAATGGTGCTGCCCTATGTACACAGGCTCCGCCATTGTTATGTAAGCGCTGCACAGTGTCCACACAGTGTCCGCATGGCACCGCAAGGCACTTACGTAATGAATGCACCACTGGCACACTCATTACGTTGGCTCTGCAGTGCAAAAAGAACCCGGTCTTTCCGGGTTCTTTTTCCTCCATAGGGAAGCCGCATGGTTTGATGGCTGCGGCTTCCGTCCGGAGGAAATTAGGCCGCTGGCAGGCCGCTCTTTTTGGGCAGTCTGTACCTCACCACAAACACAGTAAGATAGGAAGGCAGTAAAAATTCTATTCTTATTAAATGTACTACTGAGAGCCAGTGTGATGTAGTGGTCTGCGTGTTGGACTAGGATACGGACACCAGGGTTCGAATCCCCACTTGGCCATGGAAACACACTGGGTGACCTTGGGCAAGTCACACTCTCTCAACCACAGAGCAAGGCCAGGGTGGCCAAACCCCGCTGGACAAATTCTGCCAATAAAACCATGTGATAGGTTCATCTTAAGGCTGCCATAAGTTTGCAGCAAATTGAAAGCACATAACAAAAACAAAAATACTAGGAAGAAAATTCAAAAAAGCAGAGAAAGCAGAAGAGAATAAACTCAAAAATAAAGAAAAAGGTAAAGAATCCCTCAGACCTTCCAGATAAAAGAGGATTAGCAGTGCCACAGATCATCAAGAGGGAAAGTGATAGGTAAAACAGACCCTTCAGACTCTGGTGACCTAAATGCCTGGTCCTGCACAGCTGACCCACCTGGTATTTTGCAATCAACTGCGCATGCAGGAGACCAGGAGGTCCACCGGCCCAAAGGCACCAATGACCCAGCTCAGGAAACAGGAAAAAACACAGCAAAATGAAAGGGGGATCATTTGCTGTCTGCTTCCAAATTGGAAATTGACCCAAGACAGAGATGATCAAGTGCTCAGACCACCAGACACAGCTGATCATTGCGCATCCATCAATTCCCCATCCCCTGCCCCAAATGGGAAGCCTTGGGAAGAGGACTGTTGGGGAGGCATGGCGGGGGGGCTGGACTGGATGGCCCTTGCAGTCTCTTCCAACTCTATGATTCTATGAGGAGAGCAATCCCCACTTCTTCCTTGGCGAATGCAGAGCATGGCTGCAGAAGACCAAGGGAAGGCCTCATGTCTTGGCCTAAGTCTTTGTCCAGCGGCCACAGGAATCCTCAACTGGACAATGGAGCCAGGTCTCTGGAACATGTCCAGGCTTTAACTAGCTCCTCATCGCTTCTCTCTTGCCTGGATTTGGGTATCTTCCTTTGACTCAGAGTCTGTTTTCTCCCCTTGCAAAGGATGGGACAGGAGGGATTACTGAGCAATTCACAGAATGTTATACCACACAATGAAATGGGCATAAGGGAGTCAAGCTAAATAGCGAAGAGCCAGAGAGGTCTCACTGTTCATCCATCTGGCCCAGCATCCCAGGAGGCAAGAGGATGAGGCAACAAGCCTTTCCTCTGGAAACAAGTGGGTTTCTGCTCTTCTCTCTCTCTGTCTACTTGTGACGGATGGGAAGCTGGAGCAGATCTGGGTACAGATGCTTTTATATATTTACCTAGTTATCTGGGCATCCCATTTAACCCCCTGCTGGGCTTCTTCCCAAGGTGGGGAAATGGATGCACTCACTTAGAAGATACATGGAAAACACGACTCACTGTGGAAAAACAAACAAACAATGACACTGGACAAAACAAAACAAAACAAATAAAGCAGCTTCATTTCTATACTGCTTCATACTGAACTACGTAACAGTGTCTAAGCAGTCTACAACTGTAAGCTCATTGCCCCTAACAATTTGGCTCCTCATTTTAGCAACCTCCTTGGAAGGAAGCCTGAGTCAAGCTTGAGCCCCTTTTTGCTGGTATTGAACTCGCAACCTTCTGGTTTTGAGTGAGTGGTTGCAGGACAGGCATTTAACCACTGCGTCATCAGGGCTCCTAGATAAGATCCAGTTTTTCTTGGCAGCTGTGAAAGCAGGACAGTGAAGAAAGCCGAGAGGAAGGGAATTGGCTCATCTGAGACGTGCTGCTGGAGAAGAGTTCAGCAGATGTTGTGGATGGCTAAAAAGAAAAATACATGGGTTCGAGACCAACTGAACAATCCCTGCAAGCCAAAAATATCCAAACTATTGTACTTTGGGCATATCATGAGATGACCTGGCTCACTAGAAAAGACAAGAATGCTGGGAAATGTGGCAAGGCAGAGGAAAAGGAGGACACAGTGCTACAGGTGGATTGATTCCATCATGGAAGTAATGACAACTCTGAGTTTGCAGGACCTGAGTAGGGCTCTTGATGACTGGGATTCTTGTGGGTCTCTCACTCAATAGAGTTGCCGTAAACTGCAATCATCTTGACTGCAAACAACAACAACATCATCATCCGGTATGTCTGGATTAAGTGAGGGACTCTTTGTTGCTTACCCCCAAACAGGGCTGCAATGGGAGTCCTCAACCCTGGAACAAGTGAAGACAGCGCCTTCACATGTGCATAAAGCATGAGTGCCAAGGAAGGCTTAATGCTGAACATTATCTCCTAGATAAAGAGAAAACTGAAACAGCTAATGAGTTCCCATACTTTGGATCAAATATTGATCAGAATGGGCACTGTAGTCAGAACTCAGAAGAAGACTAGGAACGCAAAGGGCTGCCATGAAAGGACTAGGCAAGATCCTAAAGAGCAAAGAGATTCAACTGACCCTGAAAGTTAGAATCATCCAAGCCACTGTATTCCCCATCATCCCCATGTATGGATGTGAGAGCTGAATGGTGAAGAAAGTAGATAGGAAGAAAAGCAATTCATTTGAGAAGTGGTGCTGGAGGGGAGTGCTGAGGATCCCGTGTGCTTGTTGCTGAAGGGGCGGAGCTTCTGTGAGTCACATCTGTGAGTCACAAGGGGGCGGAGCTAGCAACTAGCTTTATATACCACCTTCCAGAGTCTTCCAGAACAGTCCGGCCAGAGAGAGGAGAAGGAGAGGAGCAGCTGGGCAGCCATATTCAGACCATGTGCTTGTTGCTGAAGGGGCGGAGCTTCTGTGAGTCACATCTGTGAGTCACAAGGGGGCGGAGCTAGCAACTAGCAGGTCTGCCTGGAAGAAGACTAGCCCTCCCTTCAGCCACCATCTTGAAGGGGAGAGAGGCAGGCTAGCTCCACCAGGCCTGCCTGGAAGAAGCAGAGTCCTCCCTCCGGTCCATCTGCCTTGGTCCAGGCCTCAGAGGGAGAGGAGAATGCTGGACTTGATCCCCTGCCCCCCTCACCAGTCCCTTCTCCTTTTGTGTCGTGTCTTTTAGATTGTAAGCCTGAGGGCAGGGAACTGTCTGGTTAAAAATAATAAATGTAAGCTGCCCTGAGAGCCATTAGGGCTGAAGGGCGGGGTATCAATACCTAAATAAATAAAATAAACCCCTGGCATGCCAACATTGGTAAGATGAGGAAGTAGGGGTGTCTATGGAGGGGGGGAGTCTGGGGCCATCAGGGGAGCTGGAACCACAGACTCTCCAATTTCAAAACAAATTCCTGGTCAGAGAGGCAGGTTCCCCCTTGGGATGGAAGAAAAAGTAGGAAGCAGCTGCAGTTTTTATACCCCTCTCCAGAAGTACACAGCTGACCGCAAACAGGCTAGCTCCTCAGTCAATTCAGCCACAAGCTAAACATGAGTCAACAATGTGATGCAGCAGCTAAAAAGGCCAATGCAATCCAAGCCTGCATCAATAGGAGTGTAGTGTCTAGATCAAAGGAGAGCATAGTGCCACTCTACTCTGCTTTGGTCAGGCCTCATCTGGAATAGTACTGCGTCCAGTTCTGGGCACCAGAGTTCAAGAAGGAGACTGACCAGATGGAGCGTGTCCAGAAGAGGCTGACCAAGGTGATCAAAGATTTGGAGACCAAGCCTTGTGAAGAACGACTGAGGGAGATTAATACGTTTAGCTTGGGGAAGGGAAGACTGAGAAATGGCAAGACAGCAGTCTTTAAATATCCGCAGGGCTGCCAAGTGGAAGATTCTATTGCTCCAGAAACTGGAAGACAAACCAATGGATACAAACAACAAGCAATTCCACCTAAACATAAGGAAGAACTGTTTTACTCTAAGAACTGATCAATAGTGGGAGGTGGTGGGCTGACTCTTCATTTTTGAAGGTCTTCAAGCAGAGGCTGGATGGGAATCTTTCAGGAGTGTTTCTTGCTCTGGCAGGTGTCTGGACCAGGCAGCCCCCCTTGAGGTCCATCCAGTTCAACCCTTTCTGCCATGCAGAAAGACACCATTCAAGTCCTCCTCCCTGAGACAGATGGCCATTCAGCCTCGGTTTAAAACCAGCCTCCAGTGAGGCAATAGCATCTTCCACAGCTCTTCCTGCCAGGAAGTTCTTCCTAAAGTTTAGGTGGAGTCTCTTTTGCTGTAGCTTGCATCCACTGCTCTGAGTCTTAGTCTCTGGAGCACCAGAAAACAAGCATCCTTCACCTCCAGTCCGAAATCTTTTCCTTCGCAGAAACAGCACCAAAGCCCACACTCATTTTGGGAACAGCAGAAAGGTAACCTGCTTTCTGCAGCTTCAAATCCAGCAGCAAAGAGTCATCAGGACAGTTTGCCAGTGCTTTCCACTAACCTAGGATTTTTCAAAATAAATAAATAAATACATATATACATAAAAATGAGATAAAGAGCCAAAGCAATGTTGGCTGTTGCTGCCGCTCTCTGCCTCGCGTGTGACGGAGGCGAACCCCCATCCGCCCCAATGCTTCAGCAATATGGAGCAATAACTTCCCGGAAGATCCCCACGGAGCAACGGAAGGGCACTTGCTGGATTGAATCCAGAGCCCCAGCCGACAAAGTCGCTCCCTCCAGGCACTGCATCAATCACCAGCCGGCCCCATCAATACATCTATGTCTTTCTGAATATATTGGCCAATTCTTTTTTTGCTTGCCTTTTTATAAAACAAACGTTTTCAGAACAAAATAATACATAAAATAGGCTTGGTGGTAATATATATTATCAGAGATCGGACTGACAGGAAGGCTGGGGGGGGGGGGAGATGTAAAAAAAGCCCAAGACCTGGTTAGTCTCAGTGAGAATAAAAGAGTCTTTTCTATTCCAGGAACATCTTGAGCATCAGAAGGTTTGGAAGGAAGACCACAGTGTGAAAAATCAGGTCCCTTTCCCTTTTTCTCAGAAACAGAGAAGTTTCTTGGCCAAGCAAGCCATCAACTTGTAGATCTCATTGCAATGGCAACTGGTACAACAACCCATTCAGGATGGAATCCTAGGTACGCCTGCCTTGGATTAAGACCCCATTGGGTTTTGCTTCTGAGTAAACCCCAAACTATAGAATTACAGAGTCAGAAGGAACCGTAAAGGGCCACTGATTCCAACCCCCAGCCACTGCAGGAAATCCATCTCTGAAGGACCCCCAAGAGATAAAATCATAGAACCATAGAGTTGGAAGAGACCACAGGGGCCCTGATCCAGCCCAACCCCCTTCTGCCATGCAGGAAATCCAAATCAAAGCATCCCCGACAGAGGGCCATCCAGCCTCTGCTTAAAGACCTCCAAAGAAGGAGACTCTACTATACTCCGAGGGAGTTTATTCCACTGTCGGACAGCCTTTACTCTCAGGAAGTTCCTCCTAATGTTGAGCTGGAATCTCTTTTCCTGGAGCTTGCATCCATTACTCCATTGTGTCCTGTTCTCTGGAGCAGCAGAAAACAAGCTTGCTTCCTCCTCAATATGGCATCCCTCCAAATACTCAAACAGGGCAATCATATCACCTCTTAACCGTCTCTTCTCCAGGCTAAACATCCCCAACTCCTTAAGTCATTCCTCATAGGACATGGTTTCCAGACCTTTCACCATTTTAGCCACCTTCCTTTGGACACTCCTTTGGATGCTGAATAGCCCTGGGCCCAGGACAGAGCCCTGTGGGACACCACTGGTCACTTCTCTCCAGGATGAAAAGGTGCCAGTGTTGAGCACTTTGGGCTCTGCCGGTCAACTAGTTACAAATCCATGTAACAGTTCCTTTGTCTAGCCCACCTTTTACAAGCTTGTTTGCAAGTATGTCATGAGGAACTTTGTCAAAGGCCTTACTGAAATCAAGATATACTATATCCACAGCATTCCCTTCATCTACCAAGCTGGTCATTTGATCAAAGAAAGAGATTAGGTTTGTCTGGCATGACTTGTTTCTCTGAAACCCATGTTGACTTTTTGTGATGATGGCATTGCCTTCTAGATGTTCACAGACTCTCTGTTTAATGATCTGCTCCAGAATCTTTCCTGGGATTGTAGATGACCTGTCAACCTTTCAAAGGAGGCTCCATCCACTGTTCAGTTCTTGTCCAGACCACCTGAAAGAGACTATCTCCCTTTAGGAGCCTCTGCTGAGAAAGCAAGCCAATGGAAGGACCAGATTACACTCCTTTCCATTCAGACCCCTTCTGTTGTACTTCCTCCTTATCTTCATCTTTTGAAGCTGTAATACAGAAAATCAAAACAGAATAAGAAGCTGAAATAGCGTCACAGGGCTCCCAAGGGGTCAAACAGAGGTGGGCAACCGCATGAGGGCCAAGGGTCCAAGCCAAGCCTCTCACCAGTTTCATCTAGCTGATGGTGCCCTACCTAGAAGTCTCCTTTTTCAGTCATACCTCCAATGTCTGCCAAGGAGAGAGGCTCTGTTCCTTTAGCCTGAAGGCAGCCTCACCTTGAAGCAGAAACAGTGGGCTCCTTCCAAAGCAGGTAATTGGGCTCCTGGCCTTTTCTTGCCTATTCACCACCCTGGCACTACTCCCAGTCACATCCCTCCATTTATGGGAACAACTGTAGTCCAATGAAGAAGCTCGGGAAATTAGGAACAAAAACAAAGTTCCCTTTGTACAAACAGTTTGCAAAAAGAGGCCACAGTCTTCTTGGACAATGAAGAAGGGTTTTCTTTTCTTTTTTAAGCAGAAGGGTGATGTAATCCTGGGAACTAGCATAAAAGTTGAGAGTGTGGAATAAAAGCCAGGCCTATCAGATTTGCAAATGACGCCAAATTAGGAGTAGCTAATAACCCCAAAGGCAGGATTAGAATTCAGTGTCCAGATCAAGGGAGGTAAGAGTGACACTCTATTCTGCTTTGGTCAGGCCTCACCTGGAATAATCCTGTGTCCAGTTCTGGGCACCACAATTCAAAAAGAATGTGGAGAAACTGGAGCATGTCCAAAGGAAGGCCACCAAAATGGTGAATGGTCTGGAAACCATGAAGCCCTATGAGGAACGCCTTAGGGAGCTGGGGATGTTTAACCTGGAGAAGAGAAGGTTAAGAGGTGATATGATAATCCTGTTTAAGTATTTGAATGAATGTCACATTGATGAGGTAGCAAGCTTGTTTTCTGCTGCTCCAGAAAATAGGACACAACGGAGCAATGGATGCAAGCTACAGGTAGAGATTCCAATTCAACATTAGGAAGAACTTTTGATTTTATGGCAGGTCTCTTCATCCCAGATCTTCAAGAATACAAATTCCTTTTACCTTCCTTATAGAGTTTTGTTCCAAGAGATGGCTCTTGAAGTTGCAGGCATACTTGGCAGATGAGATGGGACTTTTGCAATGAGGTTCAAGGAGAGATTGTCTTTAAACTCTCTCTTAAGGCCTGAGCGCAGGTTCTAGTAGGTGAAGGCTTCTGTCACAATACAGTTTGTTAGTCTTTCACATGCCTGCAAAGGTTTGCTTGCTGTTTTGCTGCAACAGACTTACTCAACCAATCCTCCAGATATTAAGAAGAATGAGGACATGGAGAATTCTCGTGTAAGCTAACAATGGATCCTGAAAGCACAGCCAGTTGTTTGGTGGGTGGAAATATGGCCATAGTGTGGATTCACAACTGAGCAGCTGTCTTTTCCGTATGACTTAGGAGAAGCTGCTCGGAGCTATGCACAGGCCAAGGATATCTTGGCACAAAGGAGGCTTGCTACTTCCAATGACCAGGTGACAAAAATGTCCTGCAGCCTCCTGATTACAGCCTGAAGGCCTACATTGTAGATTCCTAATTCATCAACCCCATTTTCATAGCAAGGAGACAAGATCTTTGGTCTCTGGGAAACTCATTTGCTGGGCACCCTGAGATGCCCAAATGGACCTGACCACATGCTCTGTTCTCCATCAGGGGACCTGCATCTTTGGCCAGGAAGACAGGCAGAAGAGATCTGGCTGACCCCAGGATGGGATGAGCAAGTCCCTGGGAAAAACCAAAATGGGCAGTGGCTTCATCTGGTATGTACCACGGCTGGATAAAGAACCATTATGAGGCAGTGACAACCTGGGTTGTTGTTGTTGTTACTTGCCATCAAGTTGGCTCTGACTATGGTGACCTTGTGAATGAGCAGTCTCCAAGAGCCCTGATCATCAACTGCCTGCTCAGGTCTTGCAGACTCCAGGCAACAGCCATGGCCTCCTTCACTGAATCAATCCACCTCTCTTCCTACTGCCTTCCTCTTCTCCCAGTATTATGGTCTTTTCCCATGAGTTGCATCTCATAATAGGTCCAAAGCAGGGAAGCCCCAGTGCCAACCTGGCCTGGCTGTAAGAAGTCCAAGGAGGCTGCTATAGTTGCAGTGAAGACACAAGGCAGCCTTTGTCTGATATGGAAGCTGTACGAAACCCCAGCATCAGAAGACTGGCAGAGCCCTGCTTTTGCCTCCGACGGTCCAAAAGGTTCTCAACTAGGATCTGCAGGACAGCCAACAAGGCCTCCAAGGGCTCTTCTGCCCAGGCGACACAGTCTCTCCTAATTCTGCATCTGTCCATTCATCTCCCACTCCTGGACCAGACCAGCGGGAGGTCAGTAGCTGGCCTTGGGCTCAACACACACTGGAAGAACCCTTAAGGCAGGCAGTCGGTCAGCAGATGTGTCAGATGTCTCACCTTCCCAGAATCATACAGCAAACAGGAGAAGCAGATGAAGAAGTAAAGGCCCTTGTGGCTCCTCACAACCCTCAGCCCACCAGCCGGCTTAAATGCCACCCACTGACCGCCTCCTCCTCTGGCCGCGTCCCAAAGGCTTCCAACAAGAATGTGGCCGTCCTTGAGGGCCAGATCTGTCCAAACCAAGCAAGCAGGAGACCCTTCTGAAAGTCCAACTAAATTCACACGCAAACACTCCTTGTTGCTCTTGTCACCAGCACATGTAAAAAAACAGATGGGAAGCATCCATGCTGTTAATAGCCTCACCAAGCCATCCTCCAGCAGTGAGTAAAAGGGGCAATAAATTCTCAAAGACTCTCAGCAGGATGGAGAGCAGTTTGGGCAACCCTTCTGCTGCCATTGCCGCCACCGTCTCTGCCGGCACCATTGTGTCCCCCTCAGTGGCACATTCATCACGGAGCAGCCCTGAGGAGCGCATCAGTTTTATACACACACGGGGCCATTTCGTTCGCCAACACCTTTCCATGAGCCAATCTCCCTGCAGCTCTTCTCCCCACATCATCCGACGGGTTTATATCAGAAAATAGAAGACACTTTTCTAATAATTGGCAATTCCCCCCCTCAAAAGGGCCTGCTTTTCTTGATGAAGGAAGGCTCCAGAGGCCTATTAAACTTCACAAGGCCTTCTCGCTCTGTTTCCTCGCTCCTTGCAGAGATTTAAGAATCCAACTTCTGACATGTCTTTTATATACATTGGAAACAGTATCCCGGTGGCACTCGATCCAAGCACTCTCTATCCCTTGCTGACTACTACAGAGAAGCACTCCTTCCCTGAGTGCTTGGATTGAGTGCCACCGGGATACCGATAGCCACACTGGTCACTGTCCTATGGCATGTGGGTCCTGGCAAGGCAACTCCAATGCCCCCCACATCCCACCCCCACTTCTGGGGCAGGACTCGGCTCCAGGAACAGCTGGGACACCTTCCAGCCTTGCATGCATGGCAGGGCTTCAAATGGTGCCAGAATTTGGAAGAACAGGTAACCCTCAGCAGGAAAGCCACTGCTCCCAAGCTGTAGATCTGGAAGGGAGCTCAAGAGCCACTCTGCCCAGGCCTCTGCCAATGCAGGAAACCCATTGCTCTTTTCCAAAGGTTCTGGAACTGGCAACATGGCTGCTCTTCCCAGTTTCTTCTATGAGAGTAACCTCAGCGCTTATACTGTATCTGCTGGCCAAGAAGGATGGATGCTGGCATGGTCCCGCACCTAAGCAGACTGAGATGCCACCAAGCTGGCCTCTCTGGGGCCATGCAGTCATGGTGCGCTTCACGATTCCATCCTACATATGCATCCAAGTGGTACAAACGGGCTCTAGTGTTTCTTTCAAGTTCCTTTCCAACACCTTCCACAGTAACCAGTTCCAGAAAACACAGCTGCATTTCAAGACCGCTCCCCATTTTTCTACCTCCTTGCTTCCCAATCAGCCAAAAACAAAACTGGAAGTGCCATAGTGTCCCATCTGCTCACATCTGAAGACCCAGAGCAACTGGGGAAGAGGGCCCCTGATAAATGGCCACTGCCTCCCCCCCCCTGCCCCCACAGTTGTCTTGGTCTAGCAGAAGCAGAGAGCAATGATGGGCCACCTTATAGGCTGCTGCCTCCTCTCCTCTCCTCTTCCGTGACATTCAAAAGGGCAGTGTGGTCACTGAGAGGCACAATCAGGGTTGGCCATCAGCCACGTTGGATGGGATCTATCTGTGTCCAGCATATAAGTCAAAAGTCTTTCTTTGGAGAAGGCGCAACCAACTACAGAGAGTGTAGAAGGGGGAAAATGGAAGAAAGTTGTTATGATGAGAATCAAGATGATGTGTGCATTGCAACCTGTCCCATCGAACTGCCCTTCTTGACCTGATATGCTAACTTTGACCTGAGACAGACGGGCTGAAAGGGGCGTGGCAGCGGCGATACTGGGGTTAGGGAGCGCGCACCAACTGCATGGTCCCTAACTCTAGTACAGAGTGACGGCGTACTAATGGTTGCGTCCCATGTATAAGGGCGCAGCCATTGTGACATAAGCACTGCACGGTGTCCAAACGGCGCCTGCCCGATGACACACATTGGTGACGGCACGAGTGCGGGTTCTTTTTAAGGCACTGAAGAACCCGGAAGCACCAGGTTCTTTTTACTCCAGAGGGAAGCCACACGGTGTGGCAGCTGGAGCTTCTCTCCGGAGAGAACTAGGCCGCTGGCATGCTGCCCTTTTGGGGTGGTCTTTCTTAGCTCCTTCCTCCTGGAAGCTTCTGCAGCTTTGGTTCAAGCTAAGACCTGTATTAGCCCAGCATCTGATTCTGCTTATAAAAGGGCACGTATTCAGCACAACCATGAAATGTAAGGAGGAAATGGTACCAACCACCTGTTAAGACTGCAACCTTAACCCATCAGACATAAAGACAGATAACCACTTATCACAATAAGCATTATTATTTTGCTTAGACATTTATGTCAGGGTGCATCCAGACTGCAGAAATAAAGCAGTTTAATAATAATAATAATTTATTTTTTGATGGGGAATCATGGTGAGTTACAACATGTAAAAACAATGTGTTACATATCAAATCCAATTAAAATTTATCCCCCTCCCAAGCTCCAGCCCAAATTATAAAACAAAATTAAATAAATTACAATATAAAATGTTATAACGATCAAATCAACAGAGTTGGGGAAAAGAGGAAAGGAAGATGTTATTGTGCTCGGGGAGGGGAGGCTAATTTGGAAAGGCCTGCCATTAGAGCTCCATCTTAACAGCCTTTTTGAAGGCCACATGGGTGGCAATGTGGCGGATCTCCTCCGGCAAGCCATTCCATAGCCTAGGAGCCGCACTAGTGAAGGCCCTCTGGTTGACAGTGGACAGTCTGGATTTTCTAGACTCAAGTAAGATCATCTGAAAGGACCATAAGGGGTGGGGCGGACAAAATGGGAGAAGGTGCTCCTGTAAGTAGTTTGACACCACTTTCACTGCCATGGTACAATGCTATGGAATTATGGGACTTGTAGCTTTGTGAGATATTTAGCCTTCTCTGTCATGAGAACTCTACAAATCCCATGGTCCCACAACACTACGCCACAGCAGTTAAAGTGGGGGCACACGTTGTCCAGAGTGTCTATAAAAGCCCCTGCAGAATTGCCCAGAGAGAGCCTGGCATCGACCAGAAGGGCTGGTGAGGAGAGGAACATGACTGGCTTGGGGTATCTCCAATGTTATTTCTCTGGGCTCTTGTTGGCTGATAGAGGACAAGATACTCAGTGGGATTTGCTTTAGGTAGCTTGCTTTGGGCAGAGACTTCATTTAATAGTTACATTTAATAGTTGCACTTCATTTAATAGTTGCACTCACAATCGGGGATGCTCCGATTGTGAGTTCCTGCATGGCAGATTGGGGTTAGATTGGATGGTCCTTGTGGTCTCTTCCAACTCTATGATTCTATGATTTTCCTGCTATTTAGCAAACCTGTCACTCCATTGCCCCTGTATCCCAAAAAAGCCAGCCTCATTTAGCCACCGGAGAGAGCAGAGGGGCTGCCAGCAGGTTGCCCTTGGAAGCCAAGAGCCAGGGCTGCCCTCCTCCCATCTTCCTTTTCCTGTATAAACAGTGAAACCGGCAGCCTTTCTGAATGCTCACCTTTGTTGCAGATGCTTTCAGGAGTTTCATGACCTCTCCCTCCCGGGCGTAATCCATGGGCATGTGCCCCATTTCGTTTCTCTGCAGGGGGTTGGCACCTGGAAAGAAAGAAAGGAAGGAAGGAAGAAATGGGGCTCAACATGTGGGACAAGAACCCTATGATGGGGGCAGCTTACAGCCCCTAAGCAATCCGGGGTCCTCTTTAACCTTTGCTCCGACTGGCCCTGTTTCGGAAAGGGACAATGCGCCGCCAGTGGTGACACGTACGGACCCTAAAGGAGGCAACAAAAGGGAGATGTCACCATCAACAATAGCCTTTGGCAGGAGAAATCTGCTCCAGGGACAGGGGCCATGTAGAATTGAGCGAGGCGCAGCGCATGGCATCGGAAAACCAATATGCCCCTCACTCCACCCCATGGCCTCTGGAGCAGGGAACAAGGCCTTTGAGTCCATAAGAAGGACAAGAGGAACTGCCTGGCTCTGCATGCCTAATCCTAACCTCCCTCTTGCTCTTCCTCTGACTACATGAGTTGCTTTTCCTTCAAATATTCCACAGGTCACACTTCCAGAGATTTATTAAAAACTCATCTTTCCACTCCTCTACTTTGTCCCATACGTACTATTTTGCAGTATCATTTCTTTCCTATTCTATATGATTAGATGTGATATAGAGGAGTTGTTTTCCCTTCAAACATTCAATGGGTGTCACTTTTAGGAGATCATTAAAAATACAAAAACTCACCTCATTAGAGATTATTAAAACTTCCCAAACTGAGAGCTGCCTTGTATCCCATACTGAGGGAAACACAGGATATAAATGATATAATATTAAAAAATAAAGAAAGAAATATATCCTATATGTACTATTTTATACACATTATAGTATCTATCTTTTTCTTTTGTACTCTAGGATTACTTAGTGCTTTTTTCTTCCCTCTCCCACCTGGTCAACTTTCTGCCCAATTCTCCTCTCTTCTAAATGTTTTAAATTGTTCTCTCTATTTTAAATTTGCAAGTCTGTAGGCTTGCAAACTCTTCTTTATTTCTGTTCAACGCTTACAGCATATCCAGGGCTTTACAAATAATGACAATACTAGCAAAGGAGAAAGTATGCTTTGGGTAAGAGCAACAGGTGGGCCAGGCTGACTTGGCACAAATCAGAACGAATGGCAGCAGTACAGCACCATCCAGGCTGCTGGAGAATTAACTACTGGGGGCAACCCTGGGAATGCCCAAGACAGAAGAGCAGTTGCCCTTCATTGCAGGAGAAGGGAAAGGAAAGAGACCTTCTTCACCCTGTTGTTCTTCTTCTTACTCAGAGGGCAGAATTTGCCATAAGCCAATGAAGAACCAACCAGGAATGCCATAAGGTCTATGAGCAACACACAAACTACCCATCGAAGAGTTCAACTTGCAAGGGTCAAGAGACGCTCCCAAAACCAGAGCTTGGGGAACTTAGTCTTGTTGGACTTTAGCTCCCAGAATCTCCTAGCCAGTATTTGAGAGGATTCTGGGCATTACATTCCTTAAAAAACGTTAACGTTTCCACACTCTAGGACAGGGGTGGGATTGTGTGGCCCCACAGGCACACGAGACCCTTGGGGGGAGCATCCAGATCAGCCCTTGGGGTCCCCAGCAACCTCCCAAAGGACATGGCAGCCCCCCCCCCTTTCAGATAGAAGAGGTTGCTTTGCAGCCAAAGAGCTGTATTTTAAAGATGAAAAATCCCTCTGCAGGGCCACTCTATGCTGTTTTGGGGGGGGGGGGTTTCTTGTCAAGAAGCAGCCCACCCCACAAGAGATGAAGAAGAGACCAAGAGTGATATGGAGCAACAGAGGAGCCCAAAATCTGGTGGTATAGCCCTTCAGGCTCTGGAACATGGTCACATCTTCAGGACATGCTGTCAGAGGGGTCTCCATTCAAGGGCAGCCCATGGGCGCACCATGCAGAAGGTCCCAGGCGTCATCCCTAGTTGTCAAAGGTCTCTGTCCACTGGTGAGCAGGGACTTGCCAGCAACTTTCCAGGAAAATTTCCAATGTTTATCTAGACACGTTTATCCAGTTGTACTGCAATCCATAATGTTTGATGGGCTATATATAGGATATTACCTTTATTTTCCTAAAATAAGCTTCAACAAACCCTAGAGCTCAGAGGGAGAGACTAACAAATGAACTCCCCGTCAAGCATGCTCCTGTTTTGCAAAACCTCTTCCTTCCGAATCAATCACAAGCGGTCAAGAAAAAGGTGGTGGGCTGCCCACAGACTCCCACCCGGCCTTTAGTGACAATGAACGCTCGGCTCCTTGAAATGAACCAGTCTTTTCTTAGCTGGCAATGGATCTAGTGAGCCAAGGTGAAGGTACTCAGCAAAAGGAACTTACACCGCTGATATGAGATATATCAGATATAGCTCTCTATTGGGTGGAGGGGGAGCTTCAAGTCAGCTGTTGACTTATGGTGGCCTCACAGATTTCATGGGGTTTTCTTAAGAAAGGAATCCTCAGAAGTAGTTTTGCCCACTATTTCCTCTGCAAAACAGCCTACAACACCTGGTAATTCATGGGTGGTTTCCCATCCAAGGACTAAACAAGGCTGACCCTGCTTAGCTTCCGAAATCAGACGGGATTCTAGTGCCTTGTGTGATCTTAAAATATAGTGGTTTTGTTAGCATAGTCATTTCTTGTTAAATAAGAGAAGCATATGCTATTCTCTTAGCATTGTTACTAATATCCCAATAAAAGCACATAAAGCTCTGAATGCATTTGAGCGGAATATATTAAACCAAACATGCTAAATTGGGTAACGGTATCTGGAGCACTGCACAGCTTTCTGGAAACATCTCCAGGAACTGTTCAGTTCCACTTTTTTGGAAAACCCGCGTCCTGGCTAGCAACGACAGATGCAGCCAAGAGAGACCGAGTAGAGCTTGGCAGAGAAAGCCTGACTTTGGTGCAGGAAACCATCACCAAGTTCACCATCCAGGAGGATTTGAGGAAAAGCAACAGGTGTGTGTGATATTTATTCTCGCTGTACAACTGAGGTTTCTTCTGTGCAAACCTCTGCAACCCACCATTTTCCCCAAAGTGCAAGTGGGACTGTCACCGCAAGCGCCTCTGCGCTGGGGAGGAATCGGAAAGAGCGAGGCAGAAATTAGCTATTTCCAAGATCCGGCATAAAGAGATCTATATTTGCTTACAGAATGAAAAATGTGCTCCATAAACCTCCGGCGCAGAGTAATTTCTGTTGTGAGCCCTTGTCACATCCAATAAAGGATATGACCGGGACGGGTGGGATTATATACTGCCAGCCCCGGCCACTCGGTGTCTTTTAAAGAGACAGTCACCCACATCTCTGCCGCATACGCATCTGTTTGTGTTGTTCCCAAAGAGGAGCAGGAAGATGGGAAACTTTCTCCCCTCCAAGGAGCTATCCTCCTCCTACTCCTCCTCTTAGGTGGCCTACATGTCCTCCTACTGATCTATTCATAGCGGCAGCAGAGGCTAACCAATATTGGTCTAATCCCCCTGTTAATGGCTGTGACGACTTGACTAATTGCCGCAATAATTGATAGAACCAGACTGTACAAAAACCGGTCGATCTTCACCTCCAATACCGACGGCAATAAAATATTATGCTCCCATAAATAACTCGATGTCAGGCTGCTCTGGAGTCCTGCTGTTTCCCCGCTTCTTTGCAGAGGTGGCCACTGTCTCCCTTGAGCCCCTGGCTGACCTCAGGCCCTCCATGGGGCCCAGGGCCAGCTGGCCCCAAAAGCCGCAGCCACTCACTGACTGACCAGTCAGCCCAGCTGAGGGGTCCTGCCTTTGCGCCTGGATGGGAGGCCATTTGTCACCTCCCACGGACTGTCCATCCGTCTCCGGGAGGAAAGGCACACCTGGACGACGCCAGAGGCAGCGCAAAGCCTGTGCCCACCCGCCCCTCCGCCCCACGCACCTGCTGCCAACAACTTTGCTCCCCCTACCTCCCCCCCCAGCTTATAATACTTGATAAATAGCTGGCCGGCTCAGTCCCAGCTCTGCGAAAACGGAGCAGCTGCAGAAGGTCACTCATTGGGGAAATATGTTTCTATCGGTGGTATTGAAAAAAGTTTAGAGGAGTGACGGGTCTCAATTTTTCAAATTTTATTAACTCCATCCTCTTAATCATTTGTCATGAATTCCTTCGGATTCCAGATAACTGTCAATATCAGGGGGGCTCAGGGAGAGGATTATGGATGGGAGGCCACTCTGTCCGTCGGTGGCTCTCTGGCAAACTGTGCATCTGTGTGTGCGTCTGCGTGCAAGATGCAAAACCAGCCACCGACTGACCCTGGGGGCTGCTCTGCTGAGATGACCTCTGCCAATGCAAAGGGCTGGTGGAAGGCAGTGCCAATCTGTGCCAAGGAACAGGGAGGGTCAGTGGGTCTAGCGCTGCTGCCAGTGGTAAGTCCACTGTTGGCTTCATGGTTGCTGCAAGGGAGCTCTCTGGGGCTGAACCTGTGCTGGAAACTGGGCCGGGCATCTGGACAGTTCCTGTCATCGCCTGGCACAGCTGGGCTTATGGCCCTCGTGGCAATGGAGCCACTGCTCCCCTATTAAACAAATTTAAGCTAAATTCTACAGCAGACAAGGCCATGTTTAGGGGAAAGGAGAACCCTTCTGCTGGCCCAAAGTGGCATGGTTTGGAGGCATGCAGCTCCCTTTGGGTCTGCCCTGGAAGGAGGCAGACTGGCTCACTGGCTTGATTCACTTACAGCAGGGTGGAAAGCACAAAGCCCATGGGCCACATGGATGGGGAGGTCCTTTGTGAGCCCCAGGCAGCCCTAGATCCCCTCCAACCCTCTTCTCTGGCCAAATCCTCTGCCAAAATAGGGCCTCCTGCACTATGTCAGGGTTGGGGGCTCAGGGCCTCATTTTTTGTTTAAATGGCAGCCCAAAGTGGTCAGGCATCACATCTACTCTGGTGCCGGGGGGGGGGGGGGCCATGGCTCCCCAGAGGGACCAAAAAAGGGGGCCGTGAGGCCCTCCGGGCTCCAGACCATTGCAGCTTCTGAGTTGTGTGTTTGCTCAGCAAGGGCTCCATTTGATTCAGGAAAGCCACCCTCAGCTACATCCAGATTGCCCCAAGTGGGAGATAATGGGCCCATTCTGTGGGGCTGGTGGCCCAGGGAGTTGGAACGGTTGTGGACAGGCCTATGTGGGTCTGGAAGGTCAACCACTTCCCATTACTGGTGGCGGTGGTGGACAATGACCTCGTGTTCCTCCTTTCCCAGTTACAACCCTGCCCTTGGGTCCCTTCGGGGAGGAAGGCGGGGTATAAATGAAAATGATGATGATGATGATGATGATGATGATGATGATGATGATGATGATGATAATGTGATTCTAGGAGTGTCCAATCAGCTCTCTATTGGCAGGACCCTCAACATCAGCAGTGGAGAAAATGTGCCCCCCTCCAGCCATTTTTGTGGCCTTCACAGCCCTCCATAACATGCTCCTAAATGCCCCCTTGGGGTGTGATGGGTGATTCTGCCATATTTTTTATGCCCCCCCCAGCCGTTTTAGGACTGGGAGATGCTGTCCTGCCCCATAATGTGATCCATAAATTGACCTCTAGGTTGAAAAATAAGGGCCTAAAAACATAGGAAACTGGGTGGGGAAGACAGTGGGAGGGGGCCCTCCCAGTTCACCCCTAAGCCTCTGAGAGTTGCCCACCCCCAGCACCATATAAATGAAACTGAGGAAGGCGGGTGGGAGGGGGGAGAGCCAGGGCATTTAACGGACTGGGAGGCTCCCCCAACAACTTCAGCAGAGCTATGCTCTTTGCAAGAGTTCAGAAACTGACCCCAAATCTGGGAGTGAAAGGTTAGGTTTGCTGTTCCAAGTGCCAATCCCCCCACCCCAGAAAAAAGACTCCCAGGTCCAGGGCCTGCCAGGAGGAGGAAGAGCGCAGGGGCCCCCTCCGTCGCACGGCACAAAGGGAGGCGTCCGTGTCATCAGCCATCATCCCTGACAAGCCCCGACATCCTTATTGCTCTGCATGGCTAGTTAAAGTAATAGGAAGAGACTCCTGTCCTCCGGAGCCTCCGCCTGATCGAATTAACATGATCACCCTCTTTTGCAGGAAAATAAATGGGCCTCCAAGATGGGGCAGAGCACAGGCTTCACAGGTAGATAGGGATCTGTTTTTTTCCAAAGACACACAAACAAACTGAGGCCTCTGTGCCCAAAGGGCCATGGCTTTACTTGCTGCCCCCCTGTGCCAACATGGCACCCATCTCTGCAAAGGAAGGGGGTCTAACGCTCTGACCCACACTGGCGTTTTCACATGCCTCAGACCTTAGGAAGGGAGGGCACCCCAGGCCTGGAGCTGACCCTCCAAAAGGTCTGAAAAATGCCCAGGCCTGCCTTGAACTCACAACCTCAACATAAGATCACAGAAGGTTTGAAGGGATCCCCCAAAGACCATCCAGTCCACCTCCTTCAGCCATGCAGGAATCCACATCCAAAGCACTTAAGAAAGGATGCCCATCCATGAAAGGATGCCCAAGTATTTGAAGGTATGTCATATTGAGGATGGGGCAAGCTTGTTTTCTGCTGTTGTAGAGAACAGGACCTGGAACAATGGATGCAAACTAGAGGAAAAGAGAGTCCACCTCAACATTAGGAGGAACTTCCTGACATTAAGAGCTGTCAATGGACAGTGGAACACACTCCCTCAATGGAATATGGTGGAGTCTCCTTCCTTAGAGCTTTAAATAGAGGCTGGATGGCCATCTGTTGGAGATGCTTTGATTGAGAGTTCCTGCATGACAGAATGGAGTTGGACTGGAGGGCATCTTGGAGTACCTTCCAATTCTAGGATTCTATGAAGAGAAAGTTAAGAAGGGACATGATAGCCATGTTAAATATCGGAAGGTAGGTCATATTGAGAAGGAAGCAGGCTTGTTTTCTGCTGCTCCAGAGACTAGAACACAGAACAAGCTAAACATTAGGAGGAATTTCATGACAGTAAGGGCTGTTCGAATGTGGAACACAATCCCTTGGAAAATAGTGGAGTCTCCTTATTTGGAGGACTTTAAGCAGAGGCTGGATTCTGGAGGATTTTAAAAAGTCTGGACGGCCATCTGTTCTAGGAAGGGCTTGGATGGTGTCTTCCTGTATGGTAGAAGCGGGTTGGACTGGATGGGTCCAGTCTGTGGGTCTCTTCCAATTCTAGGATTCTAAATCACCAGTTAACATCGCTGGGCTTTCTTAGGCAAGGGAGTGTCAGAGGTGGTTTTGCCAGTTCCTTCCTCTGAATTAGAGCCTCTAGCATCTGGCATATTCACTGGCATTTTCCCATCCAGGGTTGACCCTTCTTAGATTCCAAAATCAGATGGGATCTGTCGCCTGTTTAGGGTATTTAAGCCAAATGCAACCATATTAAAATTAGGACTCTTCATTCACTTGCCCTGGGTGTGTGGAGAGCCAGTATGCCCCCTCTCCAGATGGTTTTCCATCCACGGAGATGGGATTTTTATATAAAGGAAAATACGGTTTCTTCTTCCTCTTCAGCAAGGGGTTTCTTCCTTCTGCTGAGCATCCGACTGGACTCCTTTATGCCACATGCGCAGGAAGTAAGGAAAGGCCAGCTGGGCTGAGCTGTAGCTTTGTGGCCCATCCCACGGACGGACGTGCTTTTAAATGCCTTACAAATTGCCAGAAAGACCTCCAAGGCCCCGCTTGCCCTCCGCTCGACCGGTGGGAGAAAGCTAGCCTTAAAAGCTTCAACACAGACATAAAACCATGGCCGATGCTGCTGCTGCGGGCCAGGCTCTTATTTGGATTGTTGGAGCCATGACAAGACTGGTTTTTATGTCCCGGTCTCGGCGGAGTTTAATTACTGGTCTGGAGCTGGCCGGGGTTGGCGCAAGAGGCCTTCGGAGGTACGGAGGGTTGGGGGTTGATACCGCCGGCTTGCCACATATTGAGCTCCAGCTCTGGCAGACTCTATTGCGCCATTTAATCATCTTTTGCAAAATTTACAGTGCAACAGAAGGGATCGATATGGAATTTATCACGTTATCTTTGTAAATGTGAGCAGAGTGAAAGGGAGGGATCCGGGCACAGAGCGGGAAAAGGGCGACAGTCCCCAGATGTGGAGGTACTTTTTAAAAAGCAGACACTTCCTGATTTCAAGGACAGAGTGAAGAAATAGGTGACCGTCCCTCGACAGGGCAACTTTTTAACAAACACCCCCAATATTAATGGCAAAGAAATGTTGAGGGCAGAGTCAAGTTGCTAAATGGAGGAACTTTTAGCAGACACTCCCTGATTCTGGGGGCAGAGCAACATGCGTGGCCTGAAACTGTGCCAGGGGACTTCAGATGCCCTCTACTCTGAAGCAAAATCCTGGGGTGCAATGTAAGCTTGAAGAACAGCGTGCCGGCCACAACCACCCATGGTGGTTCTGAGTACCTGCGGATGGCAAGCCCCACTGAGTTTAAAGGGCATGCATGCACGCAGTCCCAGCAAAGCGGCTGCATGCATTAAAAACCACAGGACCTGAGGTACCATGGTTTTTGCCATCCTGCAGGGGGTCCGAATGGAACCCCCACTGATATAAGATGGCCCCACTGTGCAATCTCTGTATAAATGTGTGGTTCTCTTGACAGAGACACTTTGGTGCTCATTTGTATTCTTTACACTTTAGGATCTTGTTCAGTTTTTTCACAGTGCCCTTCCCGCTCCTAGTCATCTTTCCATTCTAAAAAAGGCAGCCATTTTCTTGTCTCATTGCCGATGGAACACATTTGTTTCCTGTTGCTTCACAGGGCAGAGCCCAAGCCAACAGGTTCAAATTACAAGGGCATTTTAATGAAATATTAGGAGAGCTTCCTGATAATACAAGTTCCTTGACAGTGGAATAGGCATCTTCAGCAAGTATTACCCTTCTCTAGGTTTAGACTCTCCTTCCCAACAGTAGGGGCTAGGGATCAGCTAACCAGGATGTTGAAATCTAAGTGCTGGCCTTGGGCTGTGTGGAAAGAAGCCCAGGAACATGAGGAATGAAAAACAAAAGCACCCCCCCCCCCCAACAAAATGGACAGTCCAGCAGGAAGGGCTGAGAGCATCCGGAGTGATTCAGAAAAGCAAGGTCCACAGAGGACCACTGGGGACTTTGGCTGGTGAAGGAATAGCGGGACCCAGAGCCAGGAAACCAGGCTGCCTTCTCCTCCATCTCATGGTGGAACTTATGGCTGCAAATTGCCCCAGAGCCAAAAACTGGACAAAAACTTTGGCGTCCCAATAACCGTGGAAATGCCCTGATAAGTGACTGGCTTGCTTGAAAAAGTGTGCTGTGCCCTGTTTCTCTGATGAAAGGAATACAAAAAGATCCATCGATCGAGTAGGAAACACAAACACAATAAGGCTTGGAGAATATGCTTTGTGAAGGAAGGAAGGAAGCAAGCAAGCAAAGCAAGGGGGTGCTTTGAACCCCTTCCCCAATGTAATCTCAGGTCAGGAGCCCCCAGACGGACAAGAGAGAAAGGGGGGCGCACATCTCACCTCACGGTCTGCTGGCCACGGACAGACTGACCACAAGGAAGGGTCAAGTGATTCAGCAGAGGGGACGCCAGAGGCCAAAGGAACGGATGGGGGGGGGACTTTCCAGGCAGTGGAGGCCTGAAAGGGACAGACACACTAGCACCCCGCCATCACCGTTTGGGGTGGCCACATCGAAGCAGAGGGGGCAGTTAATGGCTTTGGCCCTGAGGGCAGAGGGGAGCTGCCCATTGCTGCTGCGGAGGAGGAAGTGGAGGAAGGCAGGTGTGGCGGAGGAGCTCCAGGACAGGGCAAAGGGCACCGCTTGTGTGTTGGCACCAAGGGAGTGTCCAGCTCTCCAGCCTCCAAGTCTTCACAAAGGGGACGCTGGGAACAAGAGAAAGCAAACACACTGTTAAAAGGCCATCAAGTCAATGATGAGTTTGAGGCCCTGGGATGAAAGGAAAGGATGCTCCTCAGATAGCCAGCTTCATTGTATTAAGGGATGGGGAGGAGAAGGGGGGGCACCCAAATTCAGGACAAAAGGAAGTCACAAGGTGGGTGTCTGGCTGGGAACGGGGACAAAGCAAAGGTGGGACTTCTGGGCTTGCAGCAAGAAGAAGAAGAAGAAGAAGAAGAAGAAGAAGAAGAAGAAGAAGAAGAAG
>NC_056524.1:253431-285361 GCF_019175285.1 Sceloporus undulatus | reverse complement strand
CCATAGTTCTGGTTAACACCAGCCCTGCCCCGTTTCTGCTTGACTGAAGCAGGGGTTGCATGTTTTGCAGCCCCCAAAGCCCTCCAGAGACCCTCACCCCACACTCAAAATTCAGCTAGAAAACACAGCTACAAAACACAGAAAATACCAAGACTCCTCCACTCTAAAAAACAGGTTGGTTTGGATCTCTTTGGTCTCCACGACTCCCAAAGCTGTCAAAAATTGGCTCCCAGACCCAGAATTGTGACATCCAGACAGTTATGGCAGAAAGAAATGTGCAGTCCCCATCCTTACTGCCACTGCCCACCCCTATACTGAAGGCTTTTCCCAGCAAACAGCATGGTGTTGGGGTTGGAGCGCTAGACCACAACTCTGGGAGACCAGGGTTCAATTCCCCACTGGGTGACCTTGGGCAAGTCACATTCTCTCAGCCTCAGAGGAAGGCATGGGCAAATGCTCTCTGAACAAATTACGTGGCGAAAATGCCATAGTAAGGTTGCCTTAGGGTTGCCATCAGTTGCAAACAAACTGAAGGCACATATCATCATCATCATCATCATCAACAACAACAACAACAACAGGTTTCTGTCTTCCAGTAAAGCATATAAGACTCCACTTGCAAACTTCACCCAGCCTTTCTGTGGAAAGCCCCAAAGCCTCCTGGACCCCGTGGCCACCAAGAAGGGCTCCAAGCTTTCTCAAGCACCTGCCCATACACTGCTGGGGGACCCTACTGGGGAAGGGGCTTCCCGCTCTGAGCCTCCCCAGGCCCCCTGGCTGGCCTTCCGAGAGCTCAGTGTGTCGGCACAGAGGTCCAGTCTGAATCTCAAGGACAAGTTGAGCGGTGACTGGCCACCCACCCTGTAGAGAATGACCACAGCACAGGTCTTGGGTGCTGGGGGGGCTAGGGTCAGATAGCTGAGAAGACTCCTCCGTCTCCTTGTTTGTTTCCCTACTTAAACTACTTGCCTCTCACCTCTCAAACCATCAGGGTCCCTGGGACAGTTTGCAATTGCCAAAATATTTCAAAGATTAAACATAAAACTTAAAAGCATTTAAAAACAAAGCTAAAGAAGTTCTCTTTACAAACATTTCTCAAACTACAGACAGTTAAAAAACAAAACCCAGCAAGATACAAACACCTGGAGTCTTAACCCCTAACTGGAAGGACCCAAAGTCAAGAAGAAAGCCCATTCCTAACTGACCCCCATTAACTCTCCAGGGAGAGATGCCACTGGAGACCCAGGCCCATAGGCTCACCCGCCTGGCTTCGGTTGGGAGCAAAGGTTTGGGCAAAGGAACAGAGGGAAGGAGGGCCTAAATGCCCTAAACTGGTGCCAGATCCCATTGGAAGATGAGCAGGGTCATCCCAGGGTAGTAGCTGGAGGGGAGACCGCCAAGGAATCCCAGCTGCTGTAAGACTGTAGTTCAGAGGAAAGAACTGGCAGAACCCAGTGCTGAGGAATCCTGGCCTAAGAAATTGCAATAAATCAACAAGTAATGTGAAGGCACCTATGCGCACGCGCACGCAGAGAAGGCACCGGATCCTGTCTGGTCTATTAAGCTAAGCAGGGCCAGCCTTGGTTAGTCCTTGAATGGGAGACTTCCAACAAATACCAGGTGCCAGAGGCTCTATTCCAAAGGAAGAAATTGCCTAAGAAAACCCTATGGATGCCATGGGGTCACCAGAAGTCAACAAGCAACTTGAAAGTGCGCACACACATAGAATAAGATGCCAAGGCATTTAATGATAGGATGGGAAAAATGCAAGCCTGGGATCCATGTGGCCCCCAAAGCTATTTTTTAATGTATATATAATTGCAGTCCTTAACTGCTCTAGAGACCCTGGACAGCCTTTCTTCTGGCAAATGACTTTCCCAAAGGAATGTCATACGAAATGAAACTCTGAAATTTCCCAGGAAAACCCCATGATAGGTTTACTCTAGGGTTGCCCTAAGTCAGAAACAACTTGAAGGCACACAACAACAGTGCATGAGGGACCCCTTGGTTTCCAGAGCCAAGAGGAGGAAGAGTCGGCTTCAGCGGCGCAAGCAACAGATTCACCTCCTCCTCCTTTTGAGGCTCCATTGCTATGAACCAAATGCTCCCACGTCCGGCTATTGTGGGCAAAGCTGGTACCAGCTCTTCCTTCTCACAATGGATTTTTTTAAAAAAGCGGGCTTTGGCTGCCCCATATCGCCCTTCTGACTAGAAGCAAAGATAACTAAACTGAGGCTCCTCAAAAGAACAATACCTTTACTGCAGAAAATGCGTCATGCAAGCTTCCAAAGCTCTGCTGGCTTCTTCATCAGGCAAAGATGTTAAAAATCATGCAGCAGAAGAAAAGTGACAATGGTAGGATCACAGGACTACATTCTGTCTCAGATGTTGGTCGGTTAAGATGGTCTGGAGGGGTCTCAAAGCAGGGACAGGTGGTACCCCTTCTTGGCCATGTGGGGACCAGGAACATAGGCCCATAAAAGACAGTTGAAATGAAGGATTCAACTCCATCAGTAACTTCCCTTGAGATCCAGGCTGCCCATGTCTTGTGCAAAGCTGACTGTCCCTTTCTTGGGCAGAGAACATTGACTTTCTCAAAAAAGTCTCTGTACTGTTAACATCTGAGAAAGCGTTTAGCTGCTGGAAGGTCAAACTTGCCAGCGGTAGTCCAAATGAAAGAGTTTTGCCATTATTTGGAGGTAGAAAACCTCAAAGAGTTAGTCTCAGTCCATTAGCTCTCTCTTGTTAAAGTTTCCCCTGTTGGGGCAAAATCTGATATCTTCAAATCCAGGAAGCATATTCAGGAGTAGCCATGTTGGCCAAGAAGCAAAATGCAACACAATACAGCAGAAAGTGCCAACAAAAACCAGGAACAAAGGGCAATTTACCTTTCTGTTGCTAATGGAACTTTTATTTCAACAGTATTTTATTGCCCTTCTATGGCCAAAGAGAAGAGCTGGACTGAGATCCCTCCAGACCATCTTAGATGACAACAGAAGTAACATCTGAGACAAAACATAGGCCTCTGACTTTAACATTGTCCCTTTTTTTCTCCTGCATGATTTTTAAGATCTTTGCACAATAAAGATGTAAGTGGAGCTTCAAAAGCATGATGTATTTTCTGCATTTTGATTGGCCCATTAAAGGAACTGCCCTTCTGTGGATTTTGTTGTATTTTGTTGACTGGCCAACATGGCTTCCCCAGAATTTACAAACTGAGAATGTCAGACTTTGCACATATCATAAAATGATGCAACTGACTGGAAAAGGCAATAATGTTCAGTAAAGTGGGAGGCAATAGGAAAAGGAGGAGACACCGACAGGGCTGTGGATGACCATGGAGGTCTCTCATTCACATCGTCTCCGTATGTTGAAGCCAACTTGATTTTACATAAGAACAACAACAACAAATATTGCCCCATATGGAGCAGGACTTTCAGCCCCCAAATACAGGGCATCCCACACAAAGCAGGATGCCTGGGGACCCGAACAGGTGCAAGAGGGAGTCGCTTTCTGTAATCACAATGGTAGAATTTAGATATAATAATAATAATAATAATAATAATAAGTTTTATTTATAGACCGCTATTCCAAATAGATCATAGTGGTGTACAAGAAAGTCAGTATAAAATACATTATAAAAATACAATAAACAATATACAATACATACTTAAAACTAATAAAACATTACAAAATACAGATTAAAACCACTAAAAACAATACCAGCCAGCTGAAATACTTGAAGTTATTACACATTATAGGGGAAAGATCGCATTAACATGGGACCTTGGGGAAGGCTTGACAAAATAAAAAGGTCTTCAATCTCTTTTTGAAGAGATCTAGGGAGGTGGCGGCATGGAGTTCCTCGGGAAGGTGTTCCAGATCCCAGGTGCCGAGATGGAAAAAGCTCTCTGTGAGGTTGCTATATATCTGGAAGAAGGGATCCTCAACAAATTCTTCCCAGATGACCTGAGTGTGCGGGGCGGATTATATGAGGAGAGGCGGTCCTCCAAGTACCCTGGGCCCAAGCCATTTAGGGCTTTATAGGTTATAACCAACACCTTGTATTGTGCCTGGAAGCGAACAGGCAGCCAATGAAGATCATACAGAACCGGTGTTATATGGTCAGCCCTGGAACATCCAGAGACCAACCTGACTGCCATATTCTGTACTAACTCAAGCTTCCGGGTTTGGTACAAGTGTTGCCCCATGTAGAGCGCATTACAGAAATCCAACCAAGAGGTTACCAGGGCATGTACCACTGTTTCAAGGTCTCCCCGGCCTAGGTAGGGTCGCAGCTGGCGTATCAGCCGAAGCTGATAACAGGTGCTCCTGACCGTCGCATCCACCTGAGAAGTCAGTTGGAGCGATGAGTCCAAAAGCACCCCCAAACTGCGAACTGTAGAATCAGTACGCAGAGAGATCTTGAAGCACTGTTTGACAGTGGAACGTACTCCTTCCTTAGAGGTCTTTAAACAGAGGCTGGATGGCCATCTGTCAGGGATACTTTGATTGAGAGTTCCTGCATAGAATCATAGAATCGTAGAGTTGGAAGAGACCACTAGGGCTATCCAGTCCAACCCCCTGCCATGCATGGCAGAAAGGGGTTGGTTTGGTTGGCCCTTCTTGGGGTCTCCCCCAACTCTATGATTCTATGACCTTTGAGACTAACTGAAAGAAAGAAATTGGCAGCATGAGCTTTCCTAGACCTTCAGATGCATTTGGTGGAGTGGAAGCCAGGCACAGACATATATATGCCACTGGTATGTGAGGATGTCAATTCAAACTACAAATCCTTTGTGTATGGAAACAAAGTCCAATTTTAAGGATGGTCAGTGCACAAAGGCATAGGAAACTGGTCATCACAAGTGTTAAGGTATGCACTGAAAAACAGGTTTAAAGCCCCACCTTTTGGCTCCCCAACGTCTGCAGCACTTCCCTTACCTCCATCCAGAAGCAACTTGACGGTAGGGAAGTCATCGGCAAGGACAGCATAATGCAAAGCTGTGCAGCCCTTGAAACTGGCTCGGTTGTTCAGGCGGTTGTTGAAGTCATCCTCTCGAGTGACAAGAACTGTGGAAGGAGAAGAGGGCAATGGGGAAAAAGAAAGTCAGCTATCTTGACCATCCAGAAATGGAGCAGAAGGCTCAGCACAGTTCGTACACTGAAGGCCCAGCAAGGGCTACAGTAATAGGAGGGCAGCAAAAGCATCAAAGATCATGGCTTGAAATGCCACTAGGATTGGGAAATGGGGGATCCTTTTTTTTACTGTAGTTAAATTTTATTTTTGCAATACACAAAGTGATATCATTCCAAATAATCATAAAACATAATGTTCAATTTTAGTGTTTTGTTCATTGCCTCTCCGCCTGCCAGGCCACCTGCAGAACAGGTTAAGAACAAGTAAAGACCAAGTTCCTACACAAGGCTTGGCGTGTGTAAAGCACCCTCCTGCAGTTGCACAGTCCTTGTCCCAAACCACCCTTCTGCTGGGAACTGGCACAGAATGACCAATGGTGAGGGACCGCTTTCAGCTCCCTTGCTAAATGGAGAATAACAGCCCCCAGGGGCTCTTCCTGCTGTTCAAGGGAATCAAAGAGGACACCAAAGACACTGAGGAAGAGTGCAGCTGCAGGGCTGGGATCCTGTGGGGTGCTCTCCACTAGAGGAGACCCACCAAACCCACTCCTGAACGGTGAGTCCGCAGAAAGGTAAATCTGGTTGGTTTACGGCTCCACTGCTGTCAGGACTATCAAGTACCATAGCTTCACTCATGGAACTCTTCTTATGCAACTTCACACATTCATTGCAAAATGGCCCAAAAAGTACACTTACTGGTGGAAGGGGATTTACACAGGTATGTGACAAATTCTCACCTAAACCCTTCTTTTCAAAGACACCAAAATAGTTAAAAACAACAACAATGCATATACAATCCAGCCTTTCCTCAAAAGCAACCTGGGGTTCCATAAGTAAGGATTGTCTGACAGTGGAGCACACTCCCTCAATGGAGTTTGGTGGAGTCTCCCTCCTTGAAAGTCTTTAAACAAGAGGCTGGATGGCCATCTGTCGAGTATACTTTGACTGAAAGTTTCTGCATGGCAGAAGGGGGTAAGACTGGATGGCCCTTGGGGTCTCTTCCATCTCTATGATTCTATGATCAAAGGCCACGAGAAACAACACTGTCCAGGCTGTCTGTTGGAAGCACCAAAAAGGTTCGGAGCCACCCTGACTTCCACAGCCAGTACACCCACCTGCTGCCTCCAAGGATGCCCACAAGACGGGCAGAAAGGCAAGAGGCTACCCTGGCTTTCAGAGGCAAGCTGGTCACTCAACATGGCAGCTGTGATGCCGACCCCCACAAACCAAACACTCTTCCTCCGTAGACCTGCATAATAACCCATTTCAAGCCATCTAATCCAGCGGCTCTCAAGTGCTGGTCCTCAACATGTTACGTACTTCATCTCCCAGAAGCCCCAGCCAGTATGGCCAATGGCAATTCTGAGAAATGAAGTCCCATGTACCTGGAGAGCCCAAGGCTAAAGAGCACCAATCTAGTTTAATTTAATTTGGTTTTGTAGTACACCGCCTTAAATCCGTTAACAAATGCCCTCCAGGTTCTAATCCAGGCTTTGTCCAAGGTGAAGACATCCTGAAAAGGAACGCTTACTTTTCCTAGTTCTCTACTCTGTGCAACCAAAGGCAGGGAACACAGGAGAAGGGCAAAGAAAAAGAAGTGAGCGATATATCCGACCAGCCCCATATCCACTGACTGTTTATCCACAGATTCAAGCGTCCACAGTTTGAAAATATTTTAAATATGTATAAATTCCCAAAAGCACATTTTGCCATTTTATATAAGGGACACCTTCTTATTGTCCATTGTAAGGGACTTAGCATCCATGGATTTTGATATCCGTGTGTGTGTGTGTGTGTGTGTGTGTGTTGGAACCAAATCCCAGGGGATACTAAAGGCACACTCTGTGTGTGTGTGTGTGTATGCATGCATATATGAAAAAAGTCATTCTTTTTAAGTGGCAGAGCCATGCTGTTTTAGGTTCACACGCTCTCAATGTAGGGAGTAGAGTTAAAAGGTTATGATGCCGGAGAGTCCAGCCCCAGCATGGTCTGGCACCTGGTCGCCAAAGATCTCAGATGGGGTCTTTCCATGTAAAGCTGTAAGGCAGACTGGGCACCATTAGGCCAGGACCCAACCCTCTCTGGGTGCTCTTTGAACAGGAAGATGGGCTGAAGACTAACCATGAATCCTCCCCAGGGCTCCTGGATGCCTCCTCTGCCATCAGACCTCCAAATCTCTCATGGATGAGTTTCCAACCCTTTCCAAGGAATTCAAGAGGTCCTCCATTCTCAGAATGGGACTGGAGTGGATGCTGCTGACTCCCATGCCAGTTAGGATCATAGAATCATAAGAGTTGGAAGAGACCGTATGGACCCTGATTCAGTCCAACCCCATTCTGCCATGCAGGAAATCCAATCAAAGCATCCCCAGCAGGTGGCCATCTAGCCTCTGCTTAAAGACCTCCAAGGAAGGAGACTCCACAACACTCTGGGGGAGTTTGTTTCCCTGTCAAACTGCCCTTACTGTCAGGAAGTTCTTCCTAATGTCGAGGTGGAATCTCTTTTCCTGGAGCTTGCATCCATTGTTCCAGATCCTGTTCTCTGGAGCAGCAGAAAACAAGCTTGCTCCTTCCTCAATGTCACATCCTTTCACATATTTAAACAGGGCTATGATGTCACCTCTTAACCTTCTCTTCTCCAGGCTAAACATCCCCAGCTCCCTAAGTCGTTCCTCATAGGGCATGGTTTCCAGACCCTTCACCATTTTTGTCGCCCTCCTTTGGTCGCAATCCTTTCTGAATTGTGGTGCCCAGAACTGGACACAATATTCCAGGTGGGGCCTGACCAAAGCAGAATACAGTGGCACTATTACTTCTCTTGATCTAGACACTATACTTTTATTGATGCAGCCTAGAATCGCATTGGCCTTTTTAGCTGCCGCATCACACTGTTGGCTCGTGTTCAACTTGTGGTCTACTTGGACTCCTAGATCCCTTTCACATGTACTTTCATTCAGAAATGTGTCTCCCATCCTATATCTGTGCATTTCATTTTTCTGCCCTAAGTGCAGTACCTTACATTTCTCTGTCTTGAATTTCATTTTGTTAGCTTTGGCCCAGCTTTCTAGTCTATTCAGGTCATTTTGAATCTTGATCCTGTCCTCTGGGGTATTAGCTATTCCCCCTAATTTGGTGTCATCTGCAAATTTGATAAGTATGCTCCCAATTCTGTCATCCAGGTCACTGATAAAGATGTTGAATAGCACTGGGCCCAGGACAGAGCCCTGTGGGACCCCACTGGTCACTTCTCTCCAGGATGAAAAGGAGCCATTGTTGAGCACCCTTTGGGTTCGGTCGGTCAACCAATTACAGATCCATTTAACAGTTCCTTTGTCTAGCCCACATTTTACAGAAACGATAGTCATAATAAAGTTCTTCAAAACCAACCCTGGCTCCTCTGTGCGTCGTCACTTTAAACCCTGCACCAAGGTGTCCTGGTTTGCTCTTATGAAGCCAGCCAAACTCCCAGCATCTTAAGCAGGGAAAGGGAGCCAAGCTCAGCAAGGCATCTGTAGAAAAGCCCTGGTCCCAGGACAGAGCCCCACTGGACACCCCACTGGTCACTTCCCTCCAGGATGAAAAGGAGCCATTGTTGATCACCCTTTGGGTTCGCCGGTAAAACCAATTAACAATCCAACATAACAGTTGCCTTGTCTAGCCCACATTTTACAAGCTTGTTTGCAAGAATGTCATGGGAAACCTTGTCAAAGGCCTTCCTGAAATCAAGATCTACTATATCCACAGCATTCCCTTCATCTACCAAGCTGGTCATTTTATCAAAGAAAGAGATGGTGAACCTGCTCCAGGTTTCAGAAAGCCGTAAAAAGGAGCTCTCCAAAATTCAGCGCCTTGGGCAAGGTTTCAATTAAACCTTGGAGTTCAGTGCCTTGGGCAAGGCCTGGATTAAACTGTAGATTTTGGCACCATGGACAAGGACTGGTTTAAACCCTCAAATTCAGCACGTTGAACAGAGCCTGTATTAAACCCCAGAGTTTAGTGCCTTCGACAAAGCCTGGATTAAACCCTGGAGTTTGGCCCCTTGGACAAAGACTGGATTAAACCCTGGAGAGCATTCCCTGCCAAGGGGAGTGGGGAGCAACACACAGGGACCATCCACAAATGACACAGCTGGGCTCCTGCAGAAGATGCACAGACAGTTAACACGGTTTGGGAACCGCTTTGTGCATTTCCCTTTCCTCCTCTGCTGCTGCTAGAAACGGAGCCTGCCTGGAAACAGCGGATGCATTTCCTTCCTGCGGCTGCCACCAGATTCCAAAAAGGAGAGCAAAGCGGCAAAGTTACAAAGAGGAGCCAAATCTCATATTGTAATGAATAGCCGGTTCCCTCTCTGTGCCAGCTGATTGACCGCCAATGAAGGCGGGCAGAAGCAGCCATCAGGATGACAGGCCCTCCCTCCCTTTCCGGTCTAGGAGGGCGTTTTTGGCCGGAGGAGGAGGCTGCCGGTGTCCAGGCGGGCAATGTATATTGATTCCCTGCGTCCCTCCTTTGCCAATCCAGGGAGGGGCCGGATAATCAAGTGGCTGGTGTCAGGGAAGATGAATCTGAGATACTAGGGAGCAGCGCAGTAAAAAGATTAAAGTGTTATTATTGTTGGGGAGCTCTTCCCCCCATGGTCCGCCATGACAGCTCCCCCGTCATCTGTAAAAAATGTCTCCACAAGAGATAATCATCGGAAACTCAATAAAGCGTCAAGGGGAGCCTCCTTCGCCATCCATCACCCAGGAGCCTGGAAATTTTCAGCCTCCGTCTCCCTCCCTGCCATCCATATAAATGTCTCTAATATATTTTGCGCAGGCCTGGCTGCCTGGTGCCGGCCGCGGTCCCCCCCCCCTCCGCCCACCCGATTCGGATGTTTTTATGAAAAAATATTTATATACAAAATATGCAAATCGTTAAAAAAATAACCCTGTAAAACAAAGACAGTTTTTCTCTTTCGTACACGCAATCCTTCTCTTTTCTTTTCTCCTTGCTTCTCAAACGGAGAAACTGGATTTATTCTTTTTAATAAAACATGTCAACCCAAAAATGAAATAATAATAATAATAATAATAATAATAATAATGCAACTTCAGCGGTTATTTTTCTTCATTCTAGCTATCCCCTTCCTCATCCCAAAAGTGGTTGAGAGGCCAAAGAAGGCAGCCCCCTCCCCCAAAACCCCAAATCCTTTTTAGTTGTTTTGCTGTTGTTCTTGTTGTGTCCCTTCAAGTCGTCTCTGCCTTATGGCTTCCCGAAGGCAAACCTGCCACAGGGTTTTCTTGGCAAGATTTCCACAGAGGGGCTTGCCACCATTTGCTTTCTTCTGAGGCTGAGAGAGTGTGGCTTGCCCAAAGTCACACAAGGGGTTTCCAGGGCTGAACTCCAGTCTCCCAGACTCCTAGCCCAGCACTCAAATGACTATGCCACACTGGCTCAGTTGGTTTATATCTGACTTACTGTAAATAGAAGTTGAGTAAGATGCATTAGGCAGAGGCGGTCCCTTGGTAAACAAGCCATGCTTTTGCCTGTTTGGATTTAGTCGACTGAGAGGCGTATCTCCCAGGAGGGTGTGTGTGTGCGCGCGCGTGCGTACGTGACACGACAACAGGGGCTGTCCCCTCCCCTTTTATATCTCATCACTGCACCGTGGCCTTTAACCTTCACTGGCCTTTCCTAAATAAACAGCAAGCTTTCCAAGAACTGGCATTTGAGGGAGGAGAGAAAAATGCACCTTGCAATAACTCCATCGATCTGTTGCAACACAGAGAACTTACATTCTTTGGAAAGTAATTAAAACACTGGTAAATCCAAAAATATAGCAGCCAAAGCTGCATCTGCACTGCAGATATAAGTCCAGGTTGGCACCACTTTAAGCTGCCATATCTCAATGCTATGGAATTCTGGGATTTATAGTCTATTGTGGCACCATAGCTTTCTGGCACAGACGGCAAAATGTGTCACAAAACTACAGCTCCCAGAAATCCACAGCACTGAGCCACAGCAGTTAAAGTGGTGTCAAACTGGATTACTTCTGCAGTGCAGTTGCAGCCTGGGGTTCTCTTAGAGCAATCTCTTTCTTTTAAAAGAAGTATTTAAATAACTGTGCCAGTCTCCGTTTGCTAAGAGCTGATCAGGCTTGCTCTGTGGCTGCCAAAGGGGGAGAAGCATCAGGGAAGTCTTCCCGTGATAAAGGCCAGAGTTCAAGAGGGGTTTTAAACACAAGGCAGGGGCCATTCCTGGTGTGAAGTGTGGCTTCCGGCAAAAGCAAACACAGGGCTCCAGGGACCAGGGCAAGGAAACTGGCACCGAGAGAGGGATGGTGCTTGGTTACCTTCGAGGGAATGGAGGCCCTTCTCTTTGGCGGTTTCATAGACGCTGGTGAACTCGTCTCCCAAGTTGGGGTCAGCTCCGGCCGCAAGGAGGAGCGTCACTGCCCTGTTGAGAAAAGAATAATGAAGAATTAACAGCTGAGTCAGTCACAGGAGGTCCTGAAGGAGAATTTGGAAAGGGCAAGGGGAAGAAAGAGCATTACTGCTTTAGCATGACAATTTAATCGATTTTTATGGAAGCGGATGTATAATCGAGATCAAGTCAGGCACTCAGAACGGATGCAGCTGATGCCTTTGTTTCAACTGTGCAAATGCTGTCCTGGCCACTGCAGGAATCTGGATTCAGGGATGAATCTAGGGCTTCAGGGTGGCATGCAATAAAATAAATGCAAACAGTTCAGCTGTCAACCACAGGAGCAAGGAAAATTAATACATATTAAACCACCAAACAAGTTAAGAAAGAAAACTTAAGTTTGAAATCAGTTGGTCTCAGTGTTACTGCTGCTTTTAACAAATGAGAACATTTGTAATTCTACAATAGTATTTAGTTAAGTATATTTAAAATTACCTTGCAGCAGCCCTGTATCCAGCCTTAATGCTGTCAAGGAATGGTTTCTGATACTGACTGTTTATACGTATTTCTGAACAAGTGTCTTACTCTACTTCACCAACACTTCCTAAAACCAGATCGGCCCAGTGAGAGACTCTGCTGTGGCGTATGCCCCGCCATTGCAACATGCAGCTTTTGAGGATAGTAGGCACCCAAACAGGGGTGCAAAATGGCAGGCCATCACCTCCAGGAAGGCTTGCCAGCCTGACATTTGAGCCATCTCAGATATCGATTGCCCCTTTCCAATCTGCAGGTAACAAAACATGTTCCAACTTTCAAGCCAATTAGCCTTTCCAAAGGTGAACGAGAAGCAAAACAGCCATTAAAAGCTCATTTTTTAATTTATTTGATGCATTTGTATCCTGTGACTTACAAAAGGATCACAACAAAGCAATTAATACAATTTTGGTATACAGCCAGAAAGCTTTACAAACGGAGAGTGTGTCTGTGGATGCTTTAGACAAATGACAAGAAAGCAAGTGTGCTTCCGCCTCCAATTTACCTCCGTAGAAGAAAGGGAAAACAATGTAAAAGGTAAGGAGAGTAACCTGGCCCTTTTGCACCTCAGTTTCTTCACCTGTCAAGTGGGCCCATGCTCTTTATTGCTGCCTAAGAGAACAAAGAACATCCACCAAAGAAATGCGTGACAACATCTGTTATACTAAACCAACCTGAACTAAAACAACTGTCCAGTGTCAACAAATCCATGATCGGTTTTCGATCATTCGGGTTTAAAAAATATTCATACTGAAACCATAAATCTGGACTTCAGTGCCATCACTATGGGAATGACAGGCAACTCTCCCTCTATAGTGTTTTGTTTTTTGTGGGTTTTTCATGCTATCTGGCCATGTTCTAGAAGAGTTCTAGAAGAGTTCTAGAAGAACATGGCCACATAGCCCGAAAAACCCACCCAAAAATATGGATGCTGGCCATGAAAGCCTTCGACTTCACAACTCTCCCTCTGTTTTTTCATTGACCAAAGAGGATGCGGAACGCCTGGACTAGCCTTTAGATGCCATCTTGGCACAAACAGTAGTTAGCAAACTGATGCTTATGCTGCATCCACACTACAGAATTAAAGTGGTTTACACACTTTAACTGCCATGGCTCAGTGCTTGGAATCCTGGGAACTGTAGTCTGTTGCAGCACCAGAATTATCTGACAGGGAAAGGTAAGTGTCTGTTAGAGAAAAAGGATCTTTGGGATGGGTGATGTCTCGTTCTGCCGGTGGTTCTGAACTGGTACCAACTGGAACAGATGCAGTCTTCTCAGCTACTCAGGATCAAAGTAACTTCCACACAGAGTTTCACTCAAATGAGGGTTTATTAACTTTGTTGCTATTTACACTTTACAGCAGGCTACTATACATCTATACTCTTTCAGAGTCCATGCTAGAAGCTTGAATGTGACATCAGTCTTTGTTCTCTCACAAGATCAACCTTCCCACCAAGTGGACACACCTCTTTCCCATGAAGTCACCATGCTACACAAAAGCATAACAATAACACATTTGTTGATATTATGTCTCAGCACATGTCCTTGAAGACTTGCTCTTCCAGGCCTAGACTTTCTGGCCTGCAACAGGAACCATTTTAAACCTTAGTTAACCATTGACACATCTGAACATTTTCAATACAATTTAGAAATATATTTTAACAGTGTCTCCCAAAACTAGTTCCCAGAATTCCACAGCCATGGCAGGTAAAGTGGTGTCAACTTGGATTATTTCTGCAATGCTGATGCAGCCTTAATGAGACAAGATGGAAGTCAACAAGAATTGGGGCAGTTGCAGTCCCCCAAAGTGCAAAAACAGGAGCTTGAAGGTCCTTGTGGACTCACTAGTTGTGATGATTCCTTGGGAGTAAAGCCCTGTGCGTGGCTATTACTCTCAGGGAGATCCCTTTCAAGAACTATATTTTCCGCTGCCACCACTCAGTGAATTACCAATAAACTATAAATTATTAATTATTATATTTATAATAGCTCACAGCTATCCCTTCCCCACACACACTGAGACTTGTGAGGAATAGAGAGAGAGATCTAGTTTCAATAGCCGAGTCTAGGCACGTGTATAGGAGTATAGAGATAGCAGATGCTTTTTAAGAAAGAAGTTTATTTTAAAAAGGGATAGAATAGGATAGAAAGAATTTATAACACTCTTGCAAAGCCTCTTTGCCTTGCAGGTCAAAGAACATAGTTACAGAATTCATTCCAGACAAGCCATTGTTGAAAATAACAAAAGGCCTAAACGCACTAGCTAACACATTCCTAACTACTCACAACAGATGAGATTTGTAGTCCTTTGGAGTTCCTGGATGCAGGGAGGGCCCCCTGGCCTCTCGACCTGCATTCCCTTGAGTCTGTGTCTCCCAGACTCAAAGAGACAGCATCTGGTTTCCCCCTCAGGAGAGGTTCAAGGGAGAGACAAAAGACCGCATGGCTGCAGAAGTCCTTTTAAAGATTTTCCATAGAAAGTTCTTGAATCTCGCGGTCCTACTCTCTGATTGGTCAGTTAGACCTTACATCAGCTATGATGTCACAGCTCATTAGCATGTGATGTCATCTCTCATTAGCATGCACCTCCTCCCAGATTAACCCTTTGTGTTCAGGAGAAGTTCCCAGATGGCTGGAGACCCAGCCATCACACTAGTAAATACACAAACAAACTGATTGTGACCAAGAAATTTCCAAAGACAATAGCTACTTGGTTGTTATGTACTTCAAGTGAAGTCTGGCCCTCTCCTAAAGTTTCTGTGGCAAGATTTCTTCAGAGTAAATATAGCAATAGCAATAGCAACTTCATTTATATACCGCTTCATACCGCCTAAACAGTCTCTAAGCCATTTACAACTGTAAGCTAACTGCTCCCAACAAGCTGGGGACTCATTTTAGCCACCGACGGAGGAAGGATGCAAGTCGAGCTTGAGCCCTGGCTCAATAAGCCCTTGCCCTACTCTGGGTCTGCAAGAATGGGACTTGCTCACAGCAAAGTGGGGCTGTGCCCCTTGCTCTCTCGGGCCCAGTACAGATGGGCCTTTTAGCACGTAATGAATATGCGCTCCGAGCGTCGCTTACAGATGCCCGGCAACCCTAGCACGTATTCCGTACGTCAAAATAGTGGTGCCCTGTACACATGGGCACCGCCGTGTTGACGCGACAGACGCTTAGCCATTGGCGCACTGCAGCGTCACAATGGCGCCACATAAAGAACCCACTTTTTGTGGGTTCTTTTTGCTGCCTGAGGGAGCAGCGAGGTTTGTCTGCTGCGGCTCCCTCATGCAGCAAAACAAGGCGCCAGCAGACCGCCCTTTTTGGGCGGTCTGTACCCTGCCTCAGTTTCCTAATCCAGGGCTCAAACCAGTCCTCCCCGCTGGCACCCGACGCCAAATAGCTCCAGAGGGAAAGCGTTTCTTTGGGCATAAGCCTTTCACCTTTCAAACTGGGCCAGAGCCCTTCATGTCCTCAGGGTGCCAAACTCTTTTCTATAGACTAATTGGGAAAAGGATGTACATTTGAGACTATGGTTAGTAGCCTGGCTTGAGTTTGTTGGTCCAATTATTCAAACGAAGCCTGTGGTCCTACTTGCCTAGTCTGGCAAGTGACTAGGAAAGCCTAAGGCCCCATTTTACAGGTCACAAAATCACATACACGAACCAAACATGGCTACTTGAGAACATCACCAGCGCCCCAAAACCTGTGTGAGCCCCATCTATGGCCATAGCACAACATGGGGTTAAAGAAAGGAAAGGTGTGCTTCTCTCTTATGTCTTTCTTTAATACTCTCTCAAGGTTCCCCTCTCTGGAATCTGGGCACAGTTGGGGAGTATGTGGGGGCGAGGGGTTTGGCACACGGATAGACACCCCCAACGAAGCCCATGCGGTCATTCCCATCATGGCCCTCACTAAACGCATTATTAAGCAGGCAGCCAGCCGCCTGTGTGAGTTTCCATAAGCGAGTGTGACTGGGCCGGTGCTCAAGTGCCTCCTTGTGCAGGCAGGGCTTTAATTTGCTGATCAGCTCTTAATTGCATTAACAGCCAGGCCTCCTCCTCATCGGTGCGCATATCAATCTGCGTTGACCCCAGAGGGCAGCCTTTAACTAAAGTTCACCAGGCAGTTAAATCAATGGCAGTAAGTGCTTTCTGCTCTCCGTGGCCGGGGGATGCTATTCGAAGGGGAAGGGGTTTGCACGGAGGCACTAGTGACTGGGAGCTAACTGGGCTGGACTGGGAATGCACAGGAAGCAGCTCCCAAGCCTGAAGGGAGAGGCCAGCGGCTGGAGCTGGGAAACCAAGGCAGAGGCCCAGACCGCAGGGAACTCATAGAAACGGAACAAGACCAAGGTCCTGTCCCAGGAGATGTGGAACGAGGCGGCCGCAGGGCCAGTCACTGCATCCAACTCCTTTAATCCGCAGCAGCATCTTTGCTTTCCAAACAGGGCTGGGGTTCAAGGCAGATTCTGCTATTTTATTTGTCTCTGGTAAAGAGTAAAGTGAAAAGCACTAGGGAAGAAAAGAAAATCCCATTACAGACCGTTTGATCCCATCAAGCAAGTCCCAAGTATGCAAGACCTGAGCGGGGCAGTGGAAAACCCCCAGGGACTCTTGGCCATCTCTCATTCAGAGGGTCTGAATTTGATGGGGAAGAAAAGCAACACCAGCACAACAGCCATTACAGAAGAGTAAGTTTATGCAAGATACAGTGGGTCCTCCATATTTGCTGAGGTTCCCCCTGGGAATGTGGGAAAACGCAAATAAAAAACCCACTTTTTGTCCACAAGAACACTTTTCTGGGAATCTCTAGGTCCTCCAAATGCAACTTTATGGTCAACATCAGCCGGAAATTGATCACAGAATTGCACTGGAGGACCTACAAATCCTTAGGACTCTCTGTGATTTTATGGTCAACTTCCAGCAGAATGACGCTGGAGAACCTACAGATTCCTGGAGAGCCTATATAAATTAAAACCATATATAATCCAATCCGCAAAAGTCAAAGCTGCAAATGTAGAGGACCGACTGTACCTGATAAATCAATGGTGACCTGAACATTTACTTGTGTGGGGCAAAGAAACCACAGGAAAGGGATAAAATTTCAAAGAAAGATTGAAAATTAATACAGATCACATACAGTATCATTTTTGTTGTTAACTGCCCTCGCATCGATCTGGACCCATGGCGACCCTATGGATGAGACATCTCCAAGACACCCGGTCCTCTACTGCTCTGCTCAGGTCCTGCAAACTCATATTCATGGTCTCTTTATTAGAGTCCACCCATCTGGTCTGTGGCCTTCCTTTCTCCCTCCTTCCTTCCACCTTTCCCAGCATTATGGTCTTTCCCAAGGAGTCCTTCCTTCTCATGTTGTGTTCAAAGTCTTGCCATCTTGGCTTCTTCCAGGGAGGTTTCTGGCTTGATCTGCTCTAGGGCCCCTTGGTTTGTCCTTTTGGATGTTGTCCATGGGATCCTCAGCCCTCTTCTCCAGCCCCACATCATCTCAAATACATTGATTCTCTTCCTAGCCACTTTCCTCACTGTCCAGCTCTCACATCCATCCATGGTAATAAAAGGGATTCTAACTTTTGTGCTCAGTTGTATGTCTTTGCATTTTAGGATCTTTTCTAGTTCTTTCATAGCTGCTCTTCCCATTCTTAACCTTCTTCTGATTTCCTGGCTGCAATCCCTGTTCCTATCAATGTTTGATTCCAGCTATGGGGATTCTTTGACTATTTCTATTTCTTCATAGGTTGAACTTGTGAAGGTCTTCGGTGGTCATTATTTTGGCTTTCTCTATGTTCAACAGTAAGCCTGCCTTTGCAGTTTCTTCTTTGATCTTCCTTAGTAGTTGTTCCAGATCTTTGAGGTTTTCTGCTAGGATTATGGTGCCATCTGCGTATCTCAGATTGTTGATATTCCTTCCTCCTCTTTTCACCCTTCCCTCTTCCATGTCCAAGCCTGCTTTCCTTATAATAGTGATCCTTACAGGATCACTACAGGCCAACATTGACAGTGATCACAAAGACAATGGGTCCTCCTTGCACTCCATTGTTTTTAGAAATCTGCAGCCAGTCTTCTGGGAAAGTAGAAACCTCCACTGTAAGAGTTTTAGTACAACGGCTTAGGTCCAGTCCCTATATGAGCTGGCCTGAATTTTGAGATCCTTGGGGGAATGCTGTTCTCCCAGTCCCAGCACCATCACAGCTGAGGATGTGGGAAGAGGACTTTTTGGCAGATGCTCCCTTGGCTGTGGAACTCCTTCCCACTGGACACTAGCTTGGTCCTCGCTCTGCTCCCTTTTCACTGGTAGTCAAAGGCATTTTCCCTCAGGCTGGCCTTTAGAATTCTAGAGTTGGAAGAGACCCTAAAAAGGGCCCTGATCCAGTCCAACCCCCGTCTGCCATGTAGGAACTCACAATCAAAGCAACCCAGCTGGATGGCCATCCAGTCTCTGTTTAAAGACCTCCAAGAAGGAAGACTCCACCAGACTACATTGAGGGAGTGTGTTCCACTGTCTAACAGCTCTTACTGTAAGTAACTGCCTCCTACTGTTGAGCTGGAATCTCTTTTCCCGTAGTTTGGATCCATTGCTCCACTGTCTCCTATTGTCTGGAGCTGCAGAAAACAAGCTTGCTCCCTACTCAAAGTAACATCCCTTCAAATATTTAAACCGTGATATCATGTCCCCTCTTAACCTTCTCTTCTCCAGGCTAAACTTCCCAGCTCCCTAAGTCCTTCCTCATAGGGCTTCATGGTTTCCAGGCCCTTCACCATTTTAGTCACTCTTCTTTGGACATGCTCTAGTCTCTCAACATCCTTTTGGAATTGTTTTGCCCAGAACTGAACAAAGTATTCCAGGTGAGGCCTGACCAAAGCAGCATAGCGTGGCACTATAACTTCCCTTGATCTAGATACTATACCTCTACTGATGCTACCTAGTATTGTATTGGCCTTTTTGGCTGCCGCATCACACTGTTGACTCATGTTCAACTTGTGGTCTACTAGGACTCCTAGATCCCTTTCACTTGTTAAGCCAGGTGTCCCCCATCCTAAATCTATGCATTTAATTTTTTCTGCCTAAGTGCAGTACCTTACATTTCTCCGTGCTGAAATTCATGTTGTTAGCTTTGGCGCCACAGAAGCGCTGGGTGTTGCAGAAACTATTTCAATTGGGCTGCCATATTTTTGTTTTGATTATTATGTGTTAAATAATAAAACTGTTCTGAATTAGATTTTGTATTAGGATACTCATTTAATATTTTGTCTTCAGTTCTGTACTATCAACTGTTTTAGCTGTACTTAACCAACCCTCTAAGCTGCCTTGGGTCCCCTGTTTGGAAAGAGATGAGAGATAAGTGAAATAAATCAAACAGTTATTAAGCAGGGCCCAAATGGCTTGTTTTCAAAAGACCCTCCCAAGCAATGAGTCCTGGGGGGGGGGGGGAGAGGGTGGAGCAACTCAGCGCCTGGCCGTCTGCTGCAAACACAGGAGGAGCAACAGAGAGAATAGCGCAGCATCCTGGAGTATCCGGGGCTCAAAATGCAGTTGCCAAGGGGTCACTTGCCCAGCCTCTGGCCCTGCCTTCCTGGGGCAGTTGCTGACCCTATGTAACTGCTGGAAAACAGCAGTTACAAACAGAAGGAAGAACTGGGATTGTCCAACGAAACCAGAACCAGGCAATGAATCAGATGTGAAAGACAGACTGTCTCTCAAACTAATTTGTGGAATAAAACTTTTTAAAGAAGTTCAGTCTGTCTTTCACATTGGCTTCATCGGAATGGCCAGAAGCCTGTCCCCTTCGATCCCATACGATACAATTGTGCCACATGGGTCAGCAGACAGAGCGGGTCTGGAGAGAAGCTGAGGAGGATGAAACAGGACAGTGGGACAGAGAGCTGAAGGGCTTTGGAAGGGTTGTTGTGTCTGTGTGTCTGATGGAACACATCAGACCTGAAAGAGTCCATATGCAAGGCAGCCACTCAGTTACAAAGAATATACCCTAGCAGCAGTTAGAAGAATTTGCGCTTTGACTTCTGCTCAGCCAAGAAGATGGATGAGCCTTAGGGAAGCCAAGCCCTCAGCCCCAGGAAGGAAGGAAGGAAGGAAGGAAGGAAGATGGAGCATTGCTGTGAACATACTGACAGGGATGAGATGTGAAAGATTATCCTGTCTATGGCGAATGCAATTGCTTTAACAAGAACTTTTGGCAAGTGTTTACTTGGGTCTTTGTATGTGTTTTTAACTGTTTTAATGTCCATAGGCTGCCTTGATGGATGGGGAAAAATAAGGCATAAATGAATAAGAAACAACAGAGATAAATAAGGACCCACAGGAATGCCCAAAGGCTTCTCCTTTCCAAATGAGAGCCAATTACAAAAAATAAGGTGTGTCTTGCACCCAAAACCACCAGGCAGGAGGCCTAGCAGATGACCAGCAAACTGGTGGGAGTCCCTTTTTCGAGAGAGGTTTCTCAGAGCAAGCTGAAGGGAAAGCAAACAGGCACAGCTCCAGGCCTCGGGGTACAGCTGGGCTGCTCCGAAAAGTAGAAAAGAGAAGGTGGGTTAAAGGAAACAATTGCAGTCCAAGGGACACAATGGCATTGAGTGACCAAAGAAGAGGATTAGCCCCTGGCTGCTGGAGTGAAAAGCCCTCTCACCGACTCTATCAGCGACTCAGGACGGTCAGAGAGCCCGAGCCCATCGACTCAATAACCTTTCTTAAAAGACAAAGAAATTAGAAGGTGATTAGATTAAGCAGCCACTCCTCCTGAACATTTTGTTTTGGCTCTTTGCCGAGAAGCCACATGGGGTTCCACCTGGCAGGGTTAGCGCAAGGCAGGGCCTTTTTAGCCACCAAGGGCAGATAAAGGGATGCTGGAGGGAATGTAACACACCAGCCCCCTTTCTCCTCCTCCTCTGAGTCTTTACACTTCCTAAACCTTGTTCTGGTCCACCGGTCACTTGGAATGGTCAACAACCGTCACACTTTGTGGCTGGCCATTGTCCCCTGGCAAAGGTCGGGGCTGCTAAACCTGCAGCTCTGCAGTGGGACAAACAAGGAGCCCATTTTGCTGCTCGGATGGACATCAAAGTTAAACAAACAGGGCCCAGGCCTCCGGCTCTCGGTCCATCTTAAGGAGTTCCCCGAGGGGGGGCAGGGTCACGACTTTCGGCTTGTCATGTCACACATCAAAGTTTGCACCACACACGAACTCGGCACACGGATTCTGCATCATGTCGCCCGAGAGCGGATATTCAGCCTTTGTGTGCCAGTTTAATCCTGTGTTTTCTCAAATAATTAAGCCCTTTTTTTTGCTTATGAACTTGTGACTAAGTAAAGCGCTCCGAGAGGTTGTAACATCAAAGACCGTTCCAACTGGCAGTCCCACGTTTCCCAAAATTGGATTTCTCCCTCTCCTTCTTTCGCTTTGTCTTTAAATAAAAACTAATTCAATTTAGTTGTAGACTGAATGCATTGAAGAGCTGCCTTTAAAGGTTACACGACAACACAGCATTGTCCTGGGAACCTCAGGGATGTGAGGGCAAGGCCACTTGGAGTGTTTCTGATCCACAAAGCACCCCACAAAAATAATCAGGACACAATGACACAAGGGCCAGTCTGCTCTGCCAGGCCGACCTTGCGGTGATGCTAAGGAGACCTGGAGGGTGGACATCCGGCAAACTGTGTCCAAACTGTGGGTCTCAGTTTTAGCTGCCCCACTTCCTAGGTCCAAAGCAAGTAAAGATCATTTCAAATCCCAAAAGGATGGGTAACATGCCATGTGAATGGCATGGCAAGCATGCTTCCTAGTAGGGGTCTCGACTTGGGGGAAAGGGTAGGCCACAATTTGGGACAGGGCTATGGCTCGATGCTTGGAGCACCTACCTTGCTCCCGGTTTGATTCCTGCCACCTCCAAGATGCACTGGGAAAGAGGCTCCTCCCTGAAACCCTGGAGCTCCATGGTCAGCCCAGGCCCAGCATACTGGGCATGACTGGCCAGTGGCCTCACGGATTGGCACCCGGTTATATTGGCACAGGAAGAGCTAAGTCAACTATCCATCACCAAGCCATTTGCTGCTTACATATTAACTAACATGTCCTAATGGGTCTTCTGTTATTAACTGGTTTAAATTCAAGATTTTAAGCTGTTTTAATTGGTTTTAAATTGTCTTGTTTTATGGTTTGACAGGATTTTAGTATTAAAATTATTATATAGTTTTGAACTTTTCTAAAATGAATTCATTGCTCATCACTCTGAAATCCTCAGATACAGACCAGGGTAAAATAAACAAACAAATAAACAAAGATTTTAGCCTCTCAGCTCGAGCAGCAAAACGGGACACATTCATTCTGCTGAGGTGGTTTGCTACACGGGAGCAACCACCCATCTCAAGGAAGCTAACTAGGAAGCAATTTCCCAGTAGATAATGTCTTGTGGCCGTCTACAGTAGACAAATCCTACCTACAGTGTAGGTACTGTAGGTCCTGCCCTTCCTTGTAGTCCTTTGTGGGTCTTTTTTCTGTACTCTGTGGGGCAAAGAAGATGGGGCAGAAGACGCAGCCACAGGCAGTTTCCACTCCAATCATTGCAGGACTATGGCAACCAGACACCGTGGTCCTGAGGGCAGCTGCTGCGGTGGTCTTGAACAGGCTACGAAAAGGAGTGGTAAGAAACTGCTCCTTTTGCAGCTTGGTTTAGGGCACATTAGGTGGCCCCGGGGCAGCCTCCATGCAATCTGGGTCATGTGCATGCCTCACCCCTGGATCAGCCCAATGGCGGCTCTTCTGGGCCATCTGTTTGAGGCCTGTGTATATCGCATGTGGGTGATCCTTCAGTTCACCTGCACACAGACTGGCATCCTCCACAACCATTGCAACATCCTCCCTCCCACAGACATTCTGTGCCACGCAAATGCAGAAGGCAGATTGAAGAAGAGACTGACTGTGTCATCACAGCCAGATATAAATGACTGCATCATTTGCTGAGATCTCCGGAGGACTGAAGCAGAGGCTGAAACCATTTTGCACCTGGCTATGGGGCCATAGCCAAATGCTTCTCTGATCCCCCATTGCTTTCTCCAAGCATGGAAAGGCTGTGGGAAGGACTGCAGTGGCTCTATAGTGGGTCTGGGGGTTGGTGAAGGGACAGCTATAACACAGTTTGACACTGGGAACTATTATGCTATGCTAGACTATGCAGGATTGTGGCCATGGTCTGATGGCAGCCTCTTCTGTACGCCCCGTTTCCAAGGATCTGCAAAGTTAAAGCTTCAGACGTGGCTGACCGCTTGGATGCTTCAGGAACAGCTTCTTTCTCTGCCTTGGTTTCCTGTATATGTTCAGCCTTTGGGCTGGCTGACAAGCAAAATGCCATCTTGTCCCCATCCATCATGGTCCCTCAAATCTGTTTCCTATGGCCAAGAATGGAACGTTGGAGATACGTCCCTTTCCATCAGAGAAGGTCCGAGCATCCTAACTATGGGTGGCTCCACCCACTTCGGTTCCTGATAGGCAGAGAAGAAAGACAAAAGAACAGGGACCTGGCCCCGCCCCCATGGGTGGAGCCGCCCAAGAACCCTCAGTCGATGACTAGCCAAAGCAGCAACAACTGAAAGGGAAAAGAGAGCGAGCCCACCCACGCCAGTAGGCAACAAATACAGGATGGGGAGGATGCTCGGACCTTCTCTGATGGAAAGGGACGTATCTCAGGGAAGTCCAACGTTCCATTTCCCATCAGAGAAGGGGGCCGAGCATCCTAACTATGGGATTTATAAAAGCCACCAAATGTCAGGGAGGGCAGCTGGCATGGAGGGCGAGATAGGGACAATTGTTTGTAACACCCTCCGGCCGAAGGCCGCCTGTGATGACTGGAAAAGTACCAATTTGTAATGTCTGACAAAAGTGGATGGTGACTCTGTAAATCTCGGCCAGAGGGGCATTAGTGGCCAGGGCTGCCGACGCTGCCGCACTCCTAGTTGAGTGGGCAGTGATGCCCTGAGGTGGATTAAGATTGAGAGTTTTGTAACATGTGACAATGCACTGCTTAATCCACCTTGCCAGCGTGGATGAGGACACCTTTCTTTTCCTTTTGAATTTGATTGAAAGGATATGAAGAGGGCTTCTGACTTTCTGAAGACCAAGGTCCTCTTGAGGTAAATCTTGATGGCCCTCCGGACATCTAAGGTGTGCCAGATCTTTTCTAAGTCCTTGGAGGGACGTGGGCAGAAGGAAGGCAAAATGATGTCTTGGGAAGAATGGAACACCGAGTTCACCTTGGGAAGAAAGGTTGGGTCTGGTCTGAGAAGCACTGAGTCAGGTCTGATTATGCATAATTCTTTTGGAACCGAGAGGGCGCCTAGCTCGGAGACGCGGCGAGCCGATGTGAGTGCCGTGAGGATCAGCGTCTTCCAGGTGAGAAATCTGAGGGGAGCCTCCCTCAATGGTTCAAAGGGATGGATGGTTAGTGCCTTGAGGACCTTGTGGAGGTCCCAGGAAGGAAAACGATGTTTAGTCGGTGGTGACCTGTTAGCCACTCCTTTGAGCAGTCTGCAAATGTGGGGATGGTGGGAGATCTTGGCCGCCTCATCGTGCGGGAGGATAGATGTTATGGCCGTCACTTGTCTCTTGACCGTGTTGGGACGAAGGCCCTGATCTATACTATCCTGGAAGAACTGGAGTATTGTGGAAACTGACACCTGAATAAAATCTTTCTTTTTTCTTTTACACCATCTCTTGAAGGCCTAGAATGTGTATTTGTGGACCATGAGCATTAACTGACGGCTGAAAGCCAGGATGGATTCGACCACCACCGGTGAATATCCATATCTGCTTAACATGTGACGCTCAATTTCTAGGCATGGAGCTGAAGCCAGGCTGGGTTGGGATGATGGCTCTGGCCCTGGAACAGCAGGTCTGGCCGGATGGGCAGAGGTAAACTCCGAGTTGAGAGGTTGAGGATCTCAGAGAACCAGGGATGTCTGGGCCATGCCGGGGCTACCAGAATTACCTCTGATCTGGTTGACCGTACCTTGGACAGGAACTTGGAGAGGAGGGGGACTGGAGGAAAGGCGTAAAGAAGGCCCTTCGGCCACCGACAATTGAGGGCATCTATGTCATTTGCTCCCTCCATCTGGAACCTGGAGAAGAATCTCGGAGTCTTGGCATTGATCGGGGAAGCAAACAGGTCTAGTATCAGGAGTCCCAGTTGTGTCGTTATGGTGAGGAACTCCTCTGGGTGAAGGCTCCATTCCGCTTGGTCTATGTCTGTTCGACTTAGCCAGTCGGCCTTTGAGTTTAACTTTCCTTGAAGATGTTCGACGTCTAGAGACATCGGGTTGGTGTGGCCCATGTCAGGAGCAGTTGAGACTCTTGTATTAGAAACCTGGACCTCGTTCCGCCCTGTCGATTGACGTGGGCCTTTGTTGTAATGTTGTCTGTCCTTATCAGGACAGCCTTGTGTGAGATCAGATGACGAAAAGCCTGTAGTGCCAGGTGGATTGCTCGTAGCACCAACCAATTGATGCTGTGGGATCGTTCCATCGAATTCCACCTGACCTGAACTATGTGAGTCCCGCAGTGAGCCCCCCCATCCCTGGAGACGGGCACCTGTGGTGATTTGAATCTTCGGGGGCTTCCAGATGGGCCTCCCCTTCAGGATTGAACTGGAGGTCCACCAGTGGAGTGACTGATGCACTTCGCTGTCGAGTGGTATTTTCTTGGGCTTTTGGAGAGCTATGGCCTTGTGGTAAGAGGAGCCATTGTAGGGGTCTGGCATGGAACCCCGCCCAGGGCAGGCACTCGATGGTTGCAATCATGAGGCCCTGCAGGTGAACCAGGAGCTGAAGGTTGGGATGTGGCAGGGCTAAGACCTTGTGGATGGCCTGTCGAATGGATCTGATCTGGTCCGGTGGGAGGCATACTGTAACCGCTCGAGTGTCTATCAGGGCTCCCAGATGGTGAATACTTTGATTCAGGAGCAAGGTGATCTTTTGTAAGTTGATCAGAAAACCATGGGCCTCTAATGATTTGAGGGCCGTGAGGGTGTCTTCAATTAACTGTTGTCTGGAGGGGGCCCGGATCAGCAGGTCATCCAGATAAGGGTAGACGTGGAGACGTAGTGACCTTAGGTGGGCAATTAGAGCTATCATGATCTTGGTGCAGACTCTGGGGGCCGATGCCAGGCCAAAGGGAAGTGACCTGTATTGAAAATGGAGCTTGCCATATTTGAATCGGAGAAAATGCCGTGAGGACAGATGGATAAGAATGTGAAAGTCTCCGGGCTGGAGGCTGTCTAAAATGGACTTGAAGGTCTCCATTCTGAACTTATTTTTGAGGATAAAACGGTTGACAGTCCTCAGGGTGAGGATGGCTCTCCAAGTTCCGTTCTTCTTGGGCACCAAGAAAAAGGTTGAATAGCATCCTTTTCCTCTATGACCTGTGGGAACGGGTTCGATGGCCCGGATAGACAGTAGACGTTAGATGGCTTCCAGCAAGAGGTGGTGTTTTGCAGGGTCACTTGACTTGGGGGATGGTATGAACATCGCGAGGAAGTTGATGGAATTCTATCTTGTAGCCTCATCGAACTGTGTCCAGGACCCACCTGTCAGTGGTGGACTTTTTCCAAGCTTGGCTGAATCCCTGAAGCCTCCCTCCTACTGGAGGGGCCCCATCATTGTTGTTGGTTTTTCTGGGCAGGTTTCTGTCCTCCGCCAAGGACTGGCTTTGTTTGGAGAATTTGGAGTCTCCCCAACGAGATTTGTTAGACCTGGACTTCCTAGCTCGAAAGGAGTTAGAATTGGAATTGGAATTGGAGGAAGGGAAAGGTTGGGAGGCGCGAAAGGAGGAACGGTTTCTGAACTGCCTCTTATCGTCCCTCTTTTTTTGCTGAAGGTAAGGTCTTCTTTTTGTCTTTGCCTTCAACTAACACTGGCTCTAGAGACTCACCAAACAATTTAGTGCCTAGGTAGGGTGTAAAGGCCAAATTTTGTTTCGACTTGAAATCTAGATTCCAATTTTTTAGCCATAGTTGGCGTCTGACTGCGACAATCGCAGCTTGGGCCCTTGTGCACTGATGGACTGTGTCTAGAGCGCCGTCTGCCGCAAGGGCAGATGCCTTGGTAATCTTGTTGAAGGTCTGTCTGACCTCAGTGTCTGGGTTGGGAATGAGGTCGAGGAGTTCACGGGACCACTGGAGGTTGGCTTTCATAACCATAGAAACAGTAGTCGCCACCCTAATGGCAGGGACGTAGCCAGGATTTTAGGAAGGGTGGGGTCCAGACTAAATGCCACCATTATAATGGGGCTTGGGCGCGGCGGCGCAGCAGCACGCACCATTCATTTTTTTAATGGAAGGGGGGGTCCGGACCCCAAGACCCCCCCTGGCTACGTCCCTGCTAATGGCTATCGACGTGGCCTCATGGGCTTTTTTAAGGGCTCCCTTGGCCCTTCTGTCCTCAGGATTTCTGAGGGTGTCCTCTCTGTCACTGCTGAACACCGCAGATGACACCAAGGCTGACACAGGGGCATCTACCAGAGGGACCTTTAGTTTGTCCATGACTGCTGACTGGAGAATGTAGTGTTTGTGGAGAACACTATGATTAGGTCTCTGAGCAGCTGGCCTATTCCATTCATCTCTGATTATCTGCATGATATTGGATGGACAGGGGACCTCTTGGACAGATGGCACTGTAACTGGGAATAGGTCTTTGACCACCTTGGGAAGGTCTGAATCCAGAGGATCAGCCTGTGCCAGCGGCAGCACAATGACCAGGGTCTTGGTAGTCTTTTTGACAAGAGGGATATAGTCATCAGGGCTGAAGAGTTGGGATGACATAGGGGTATCCCTGGCCTCTTCGCCCTCATCCAAGGATAGTTCGCCCTCTTTGGTTTGTGAGTCAGAGGACTCCCCCCCCCCGAGGCTCCTCATCCGAGGAGTGAGAAGAGTGCGAGCGTCGACGCTTGGAGGCACTTCTGACATACCTAGCCCTTTTTCTGGGGGGCTGATAGGACTGTTCAGACTCTGAGTAGGAATGTTGGTCGTCATTGCCTTTGGAGTCGACCAATGATTGGGTAGAGTTGGAAGGGGGGGCGCTCTGTCAGTTAGCCAGAGGCGTCACTGCCCCCTCCCCCATTCCTAGGTCTCCCCTCAAGGGGGCCCGCCCCTGATGAACCCACCCCCTCAGGGGTGATAGGGTCTGCGCAGTGTCCAGTAAGGAGGGCACTGGACCCTGAAGGGGTACTCTCTGGAGGGGGGTGGCTAGCGGCAGATCCAAGATGGCTCACTTCCGGGGTGGGGGCAAGATGGCGGCCCCCATCCTGGGCCATGCAGCCAAGATGGCCATCCCCATAGGTACCATGCAGCCATGATGGCCACCCCCATGGGAGACCATGTGGCCAAGATGGCCGCCCACAGAAGCAGGCCCTGGTGTGTCTCCCCCTGCTGGGGCTGAGGCGCTGCGGTTATTCGCCGCAATCCTTGGTGGTCTCCATGCCGTCGGGGCGGCTCCCTCGTGGTCACCGGGGGAAATGGGGAACTGACCCGTGTAAAACAGGCCAGGCCACATGAACATGGGTGGAACAGCTGGGGCATTGAGAGGCCCACCACCCCAGAAGAATGGGCTTGCCCTTCCCAAGGCTGGTGCCTCCTGCTCTAGGAAGGCTTTAAACCAGCCTGGGATCTCAGAGGGGGAAGAGTTACTTACAGGCTCCCCTCTGGTAAGGGCCTCCGGTGTCTCTGTCGCAGGTGCTCTCTCCTGCGATCCTGACCAGGTCGTCTGGGAGGCCCTGGCATTGACAATGGTAGGGAGGGGAAACCCCTCCGATGGTTGGGCAATGAGGGAGCCTCAGGGCACGCAGCCGGCAAAGCAGGCTGAAGGAAAGCGAGCTCCCTGGAGTCCCGGCCTCCTCGTCCGAAGCCATCGCGTGTAGAACGGAGGGCAGGGGAAGCAGATCAAGGTAAATAGAAGAGCCAGGCAAGTCCCAGGGAGCAAACCAAAAGGAGCATCTCTGCAAAGAAGAAAGGTACTGTACGTCCGAACAGGAACAAGGCAGGAAGAAGACTGACGTCCCATGGGGGCGGGGCCAGGCCCCTGTTCTTTTGTCTTTCTTCTCTGCCTATCAGGAACCGAAGTGGGCGGAGCCACCCATAGTTAGGATGCTCGGCCCCCTTCTCTGATGGGAAAGGCACCCCAAAGAGGCTCTCTACAGGCCCTTTCTATGGTGGTGATGATGATGATGATGATGATGATGATATCATTTATTTATAGCTCCCGCCTCTCCCACGGATCGAGGCAGAATTACAACCTTAAAAGACACTTAGTACAATTTACAATCAATAAAACAATAAAATACTAACACTGAATTTACCAAGAATTCCTATTAGTTGTCTAAAAATTACAATTTGTCCATTAGCCAGCAATCCGAGTCAAGGAAGAACAGTCGTCATAACCTTTTTATATGGAATTTATATGATCATCCAGCTATTATACATGTGGCTCAAAACAGGCCACAGAGCAACAATGACAGCATTTCTGTGCCAGCTGGGGATAATGGGCCCTGTACTCCAATCTGCCCTTGTGTCCCACTAGTGGGAATCTTATACTGTATGAAGATACAGGAGAGGGCTATCTCTGCTTTCCCTCCCTTGGAGGTCCTAGTGGATGCAATGGGCCCCCCATGTCAGTGTCCAGCTAAAATGTGACTCTTGAATAAAGAAAGCTTCTGGGATCCCAGATTCTTGGCTTGCATCAGCGCAAATATCTGGTGTTTAGAATGGAACTATTTTCTGTTGCTTACCTAGTTTTATATGTTTCAGCCTGTTTTAAATTGCTTTTTTAATGTATGCTGCCCTGATACCTTGCAATATAAGGCCAGATATAAACATTTAAATCAAGTAAATAAGCCCACCTGGAGAGTACCTGGAAGGAATATGGAGTGTTGCTATGAACATACTGACAGGGATGGGATGTGAAAGACTATCCTGACTGTGGAGAGTGCAGTTGCTTTAACAAGAACTTTTGGCACATGTTTACTTGGATTTTTGGATGTGTTTTTAACTGTAGAAAAAGCATGCTCTAGAAGACAAGCTTCAACAACCTTTCTTTTGGAAGCTTCCTTTTGTATAAACATGAGAGATGTTTCTTTAAATTGCAGAAGCCCTGCAAGGGCTCAGGCCTCTACAGTCTCTTCCAGTTACTGGTAAGCCACTCTCTGATCATTTCCCTTTTTGCATTAGTTTTTGCCCCATATGCTTGTTTTATTGTCATGTTTTAAACTGCAAGCTGTCTTGACAGCACTGGCAGAAAGGTGACGCTGATAAAAAGAAAGCATCACTTACGCGGTGTTTCGGTTGATGGCTGCTACCATCAGCGCTGTCCAGCCGAGCTTGTGCCGGGCATCGACGCTGACCCCTTCCTTCAACAATCTGGATCAAGAAAAAAAGGGCGAGGGAGAGACAACATGACCATTAGCAAGGTCCTCCCTTGGATTCTTTTATGTCCACCCTTTTGCCCATTTCTGGAACACAAGGTGGCTAATAAAAATTGAAACCCAAATACAGATTCAAAGACATTTGGTTATGCATCCATCTATATGCACATCTGCAACTACATCACATATACAACTCAGCTTCCATAACCTAAAACTGAACAGAGATGTTCCACATTATCCAAGAATGTCCACCTACTTCTGTGAGGGAACGCAGGAACACCTAAGACTGTGTTTTGGAGGAGAATTCTGTAGGGACTACAGACTGCCCTAAAGACATTATCACTGAGCCCAGGAGCAGGTCAGGAAGGAAAGATGACCCAAGATGAAGCTGTCGTACTTTGGACATATCATGATACAACACCATTCACCAGGAAGACATGAGAATGATGGGTAAAGTGGAGTAAAAGAGGGGGACATTTTTATAGATCAGTAGTCCCCAAACTGTGCTCTTTAGGGGATTTTGGACTTCAGCTCCCAGATTCCCAGACCGTTGGCCAACATAGCTGAGGCTTCTAGGAGCTGAAGCGTAAAATTTCTTAAAGGGCACAGCTTGGGCACCACTGTTATAGATGGATGGATTCAACCTCCATTTGCAAGACCTGAGCAGAGTTGTTAAGCATAGGGTCACTTGAGGAGCTGTCTATCATTCAGTGGGTGCCATATGTTGATGCTGATCTGACATCAGGTAAGAACAACCACCAAGACAGGAGTCTGGCCACTGACAGCAGTTTTTAAAAATGAAGAAACTTAATTAGCACAGCCCTGCAGTTCTCAACCAGAGGAAGGGAGGCTCATGGATGAGGAAGAGGCTGACGGCCGACAGTCTCGTTCTGGCCTCAGAGTTGCTGCCAGATGCTGCTCACTCCTTCACGCCTGGCCTCCTATTCTAAGAAGTGCTCCCTATTCTCAGACGCAGACCCTTCCGAGAGCCTCACATTTATTTATTTTTAAACTGCCTGAAAAGAAGGTAAATGACAGGGAGCAACAGGCCTGCGGGAAGCCCAGGTTGGATGTCAGTGGGGCAGATGGGACTGTTTACGGCAGAAACAAGAGAGCACCTGGGGGCCTAATGCGTCTTACTGGAAGGAAGTCCTATCGTCCACTGCAGTGTGAACAGGCATCCCCCTCTGCTCCGTCTGGTGGCTCTCAAATGGCCCCCCTGCTCTGGACCAAAAGGGTCTGCTATCTTGCTGGATCCATCCTATCAGACCTCACCTGAGCAACCCCAGGCAGGTTAGCTGGGAAATAATGCCCCACTATGTTCAATGAGGCTTACTCTCCAGTAAGAAGAGTGCTGAAGATGCTGCTGTAGAGCTTATTATTATTATTATTATTATTATTATTATTATTATTATTATTATTATTA
>NC_056524.1:247336-253421 GCF_019175285.1 Sceloporus undulatus | reverse complement strand
ACCTTTATTTATAAAGCGCTGTAAATTTACACAGCGCTGTACATACAATCTTTTTAATTGGACGGTTCCCTGCCCTCAGGCTTACAATCTAGAAAGACACGACACAAAAGGAGAAGAAGGGAGTGGTGGTGGGGAAGGTTGCACTCTTGTATCCTTCTGGCCTCTTGTCTTGGCAGCTAACAGAACACAACCATCTCTGTTGTTTGTGCGTAAGGTACATTTTTCACACACAAACGTTGTGGTTGTGTGCCATCAAGCTGTTCCCAAATTAGGACAACCCTAAGACAAACCTATCACAGCTGTTTCTTGGCGAGATTTATTCAGAGGGGCTTTGCTTTCATTGCCTTCCTCTGTGGCTGAGAATTTATGACTTGCTTAAGCTAACCCCGGGGGTTGGCATGGCTGAATGGGGACTCAAACCCAGTCTCCCAGAGAGAGTCCCAGTCCAACACCTAAACTGCTGTGACATGCTGGCCCTCTCTCACACACACAAAAGGCCCGGGTTCAATTCCCGGCATCTTCAAGTCAGGCTTGGGAAGATTCCTGCCTGAGAAAGTGCTGGCCTGCTGATTGACACAGGTGCTCCTGAGGAAAAAGGAGGGAGATCTTTAAACAGAGGAGGGGTGGCCATTGGTTGGGGATGCTTTGATTGAGAGTTCCTGCATGGCAGAATGGGGTTGGACTGGATGGCCCTTCTTGGGGATCTCTTCCAATTCTAGGATTCTGTACCAATGGCAGCTTCCTACTACAAAACAAAGCTGCTTGGATGCTCTTCCATAAAACAACAGGACTACTTCCGACTGGAATAAAACAGCCTAAAACTACACACATACCCAATTTTGCTCCACTGGGATGAAAGCACCCCATTTAATAAAAAACCTAGTTCTGATCTGGTGCTGGCATGAAAGGAGCAGAGGTGCCAATCGGGCCTACAAGAAGACACTTCACACGGAGGGTGCCACAGTCCAGAAGGCCCTGCTCCCACATTCTCCCACAGTGGGACGCAGAGGAGGGCTCCTCCAAGAGACATTCATTTGTGAGTATTTGGGGCTGTTTCTTGCATGTATGTAGGGGCCAAACAGCAATTATGCACAAGACCAAATCCACAAGAGACCTCTGGCTTTGTGTTTTTTGTTCAAATCCTTTTCTTTTTTTGAACTTGGTGTGTGTGCCTTGGGGGGAATGAGGGGCTGTACAAGAGCCACCCTATAATGGACCTCACCTCCCCATTTTTGTTTCAGAAGTTGTTCTGGATTATTTATGGCTGCTCTCCAAAGTCAGATGCTGCCATAACCCTGCAGCTCTCTCACCGGTCATGAAGAAGAGCATCATGTAAGAGGCCTGGCACATAATCATGGAAACGACGACAGGTATGTGGCTTAAGGCTCTACTGATGAATGAGACATGCGCCACACCGAGCAACCGCAGTGCCATCCAGGAGCACCTAGTGGACCGACATTTCAATTAGGGCCATTTTTTTAAAATCAGCACATTGGGCTTGGGCAACTTCGCAGCTTTGAAAAACAGCGGAATGTTATGTTCGGGGCACTTGTGATTATCATTAATATATTCCCAGCCTGATTTAATCACAACAAATCAATAAAGTGACGACCACCGCTCAGCTCCTAGACAACCAAATGTATTTTCCAGTAGGGCATTTTGCAGCTAATTAAATAAAAACTCTCTGATCAATCTTTTAGGAATGTTTGCTTGGATTTTAACCAAATAAGGCCAAAGGAGTTCAGTTCAATGGCTTCCAAAGAGTTGTGCTTCCACGAATGGGCACTTGTGTGATGTTTGTTGTTGTTAACTGCCAGCAACCGACTTTGACTTATGTCCAGTGGAAGGACAGATGCCCCCAGCCTCTGAGACACACTCCCTCTGCTGATATCCTGGACTGCCAGAAAGACAAATCAATGGGTCTGAGAGCAAACCAAGGAACCCAAATGACTAACCTGTGGCAATGGTACTTTAGGCACATCATGAAATAACTGAATGGCAAAGTTGGAAATGTGGAAGGCAGAATGAAAAGAGAAAGTTGGACTGATTCCATCTAGGAAGCCACAGTTGCTCTGAATTTGTAAGACCTGAGCCGGGCTGCTGGAGAGCTTCATTCAAAGGGTGGTCATAAGCTGAAGCTGACTGAGAATCACAGAATCTTAAATCACGATTGTTTTGGAAGGTACCCCAAGGGCAATCTAGTCCAACCCCTGCCAGGCAAGAGTCTCATCTCAGCTCCTGAGAGATGGTCATCCCACTTCTGCTTAAAGACCTCCAAAGAAGGAGAGTCCATCATCTCCTGATGGAGTCCATCACAATGTCAAGCAGCTCTTCCTGTCAGGGAGTTCTTCCTAATATTCAGCAAATGCACAACCCTCCATTGTTGAGCCAAAACCTCTTCCTAGTAATTTGAATTCACCGAGGTTCACTGCCTGGGCCATGACCCAGAATCACAGTATTTTGGGGTGGGAAGGACCCCAGAGATTACTCAGTCCAAACCCCTTCTGCCATGCAGGAAGACACAATCAAAGTCCTCCTGAAAGCTGCCCATCCATCCATCTTCTGCGTAAAGACCTCCAAAGATGGAGACTCAACCACCCTCCCAGGCAGTCCATTTCACTGTTGAAGAGCTCTTGCATTACAAAAAGTTCTCAAAGTTTAGGTTTTCCGAATGTCATGAGTAATCAACTGGTTCATGCACTAACTCTAAGACTTGATAGCAGAAAAGAAGAAATGGCAGATAAGGATAGATGACACCCCCCCACACACACACACACATGCACCCCAACTTGGGCAGGGACACGGTGGTGCCTTTCCAACTCCCAAAACATGGAACAGATGCTCCCATCTCTCCCTATTCTGAGCTGAAGCAGATGACCTGGAGCCTCCCTTGTCTCTGGGCATCTCAGCAGCCAAGGCACGCTACTCCCCCTCACCTCCGGGACCCCCGCCCTCTGCCCCAGCCATATGGGGCTTCTATTCAGGCCTCCGATCCCATGAGTTCTGGGTGAGTGACTCAGGGTCGCTTCAGCTTAAAAGCCAGAACCTGGCTTCCTAAAGGGCATGTTTGAGTTTGTGCTCAGCACACGCAAGCCAAAAGTGCCGTCGCTGCTGCCGCCTTTGTGGCTTCCTTGACAGGTGGAGGAAAGAGAGGAAACTGGAAACTTGAACTTTGGGCACCGGCAAAAGCTTCTGTGCCCAGCCGCTGGTTAAAGACACTGGGCTGCCCTGTTTCCCCCCCAAAGCATCTTGTCAGGCTACTGTTCAACAGCTGGAGCAGCTGGTGGCCAAAGAGAAACTGTCTCCCTTCACGGAGGAGCTTTGTCAGGAGGGATGAAACATTTGGAAACGAAACCCTTTCCCTTGCTTCCCAAAATCTTGAGAGAAAGGGTCACGGCGGTCTGTCAAAGTGCAGACACAGAGGCAGCTTCCTGAGAACAGCCTGTTCAAATAGAGATCCTTTTGCCTCTGCATTTTTCATCCCAGGAACCTAAGGCTACTGAAGTCTCAGAACCAGAGATTCATAATGCTGGAGGTAACCCTGGAATCCATCTATTCCAACCCATCCCACAAAGAAATCTAAGCCATGGCTCTGGAAGAGGGCCCAGGTTTTGTAGAACAGCAAGGCAAGGGGAATCTAGGGGGTGCTCTTAGATCCATAGCTTCAAATGTCAAACCAGGTGAATGCAATGATCAGAAGCGCCTGTTATCAGCTTTGGCTGATAGGCCAGCTGCGCCCTTTCCTTAAATAAAGGGACCTTGAAACTGTAGTACATGCATTGGTAACCTCATAACTCGATTTCTGTAATGTGCTCTACATGGAGCAACCCTTGTGCTTAGATCAGAGGCTTCAATTAGTTCAGAATATGGCAGCCAGGCTGGTCACCGGAAAATTGAAGAGTGACCACATAACACCCATCTTAAAGTCACACCACTGGCTGCCTATTAGCTTCCTGGTGCAGTACAAGGTGTTGGTTATTACCTTTAAAGCCCTACATGGCTTGGGTCCAACCTATCTAAGGGATCGCCTACATCCGTATAATCCACCCCGCACTCTCAGGCCCTCTGGCAGGAACTTATTGCTGCCCAAAAAAGACCAGACGGGCTGCAACCTCCCAGAGGACATTCTCCTTGACCGCTCCTTGCCTGTTGTTATTGGTTTTAATAGTTTATTTATTCTTTTTTAAGGGGGGCTATGATATACTGTGTTGTGTACCGGATGTTTTTACACTGTAAGCCGCTCTGACTGCCTTTTGGTAGAAGAGCAGGATATAAATAAAAGTTTTATTTTATTTTTATTTTATTAAACTGTTTTGCGAAAATGCCAGGAAAAGATTCTGCCTACAGGAGAACTGTTAAAATGTGGGGTTTCTCATGTAAAAATGGGAGACAATCCTGCTGAAAGTAATAAAGTTGTTGCTGTTGTTGTTGCTGTGTGCTTCCAAGTAATGTCCGATTTCTGGCAACTCTAAGGTGACCTCATCACAGGATTTTCTTGGCAAGGTGTGTTCAGAGGGTTTGCCATCATGGCCTTCCTCTGAGGCTGAGAGAGTGTGACTTACCCAAGGTCACCCAGGGGGTTTCTATGGATGAGGAGGATTTGTACCCTATTCTTCTAGAGTCATGTACCTGCACTCAAACCACTTCTCCACACTGGCTCTCACCAGGAATAAAATACCACCCAACCTATTTACCGAAAGGAAGAGGAATCAGACAAGAGGGAACGGTCGCACCTTAATGAGCCAAACCCTAACCCTTTTCTCTTCGTGGGTAATCAATAGGACCTCGACTTCCCCAAATGTATATCTTCTAGATGGCTTGGATGGTAACTCCCTGAATGCGCTGGAGCTGCTCTCGCAGATGGCTGGAGCTTGAGGGCAACCAGTTGCAGAAAGCAACTGCAGGACAGAGGTGGCAAACTGCGGACAAGCATGAAGGTCCTCTAAGACCTGCCCGACTGGTGATGTCCTTCTGACTCCTAGGTGTCGACTCTGCATACAGTTCGTGGGGCGAATGTCAGCGCTCTCATGCACCAGAGTACCCAATGTTTACGGAGCCAGCCTGTGCAGTTGGAGGGGGAAAGCGCAGCAAGCTAAATAAGCCATATATTTATTGTTTTATGTACAGCGCTGTGCAAATCTACAGCGTAATAATAATAATAATCTTTCTTCGGTAGATGTGTTCATCTACAGTAAGAGGCTGGACTCACCAGGCAACCCCCAGAGGTGAAATATGTTGGAAATTATGCCATATGAGGGGCAGAGGAGGGAGCTGGGTATGTTTAGAAAAGAGGTTTAAGAGGGGACATGATAGCCCTGTTTAAGTATTTGAAGGGTGTCATACTGAGGATGGAGCAAGCTTGTTTTCTGCTGCTCAAGAATAGGACACAGAGCAATAGATGCAAACTACAGGAAAAGAGATTCCACCTAAACATTAGGAGGAACTTCTGTGTCTGGAAACCATAATGCCTTATGAGGAGAGACTTGGGGAACTGGCCATGTTTAGTCTGGGGAAGAGAAGGTTAACAGGGGACATGATAGAGCCCTGTTTAAGTATTCAAAGGGATGTCACATTGACGATGGAGCAAGCTTGTTTTCTGCTGCTCCAGAGGATAGGACATGGGGCAATGGATTCAAATGAGAAGAAAAGAGATTCCACCTAAACATTAGGAGGAACCTCCTGACAATAAGAGCTGTTTGAGAGTGGAACTGTTATCAAGTTTGGTTTTAATAAACTTGTGGGTGCATGCGGTCTGTGCTATGACCCTGACTGACCCGATAGAGGACCCGCCATTAAGCCAAAGGCGAGGAGGAGGAGACCCACCTAGGCAGCTCCCCTTGCAAAGGCAGAGCTCCAGGAAAAGATAGAATTGGACATTCTCCGCAGGAAGTTTGGGAGTCGCCAAACCAGAACCGCCTCTGCTGCCCAAGGAAGACAATAGACTTGGCTTCACACCTGATGAGCCAGTGATCAGCTTAACCACTCAGGAATCAAGTCGGATGCCCCTCCGAATTGTGTCCAGAGCTAAATGCACTGTGCAACACATTACCTGCTCTTGGCTTAACAAAGCCCAAGCAATCAACAC
>NC_056524.1:235807-247236 GCF_019175285.1 Sceloporus undulatus | reverse complement strand
AGACCAACTGTGTCAGTTCGTTAAGGGAGTCTGTTAGCGCACAGGGTGGCCGATAGACCAACAGAATCCCTAGACTGTCTCTGGCCTTCAGGGTCAGGTAAATACACTCAATATAGGACGTTTGACGCACATGGTTCCTGGTTAGAGACAAGGTGTTCTTATGCACCAAGGCAACACCCCCTCCCCGCCCACCTAACCTGGTCTGGTCCTTCACTGAGAACCCGGCAGGTAGGGCCTGAGCCCATACAGCTTCTCCCTCAGGCCCAAGCCAGGTCTCCGTAATGCAAGCCAGGTCACAGTTGTTATCGTCCAGCAGGTCATAGATGATATGGGTCTTGTTCTTAATAAGACCTGGCATTGCACAGGAGCAGAGACAGGGTTTGTGGTACGGTTGGAGCGACCCTCAGGTCTCTTTGGTTAGGAGGGGGGCAGAAAGGCAGGATAGATATTAAGCATCGATCTCGCCTTTGCTCCGATCATGTCTGGCAAGTCCATTCCCACGACCTTCTTAATGGAGTCCATCCATTTGACCTGAGCCTTCCTCTCTTCCTGCTTCCCTCCCCCTTTCCTAACATTATTGTTTTTTTCCAAGGAGTCCTTCCTTCTCGTGATGTGTCTGAAGTAGGACAGCCTCAGTTTGTTCATCTTGGCTTCTTCCAGGGAGGTTTCTGGCTTGATCTATTTCAGGACCCTTTTGTTGGTCCTTTTGGCTGCTGCCCTCTTCTCCCACATCATCTCAAATACATTGATTCTCTTCCTAGCCACTTTCCTCACTGTCCAGCTCTCACATCCATCCATGGTAATAAAAGGGAATACGATGGCTTGTACGATTCTAACTTTTGTGCTCAGTTGTATGTCTTTGCATTTTAGGATCTTTTCTAGTTCTTTCATAGCTGCCTTTCCCATTCTTAGTCTTCATATGATTTCTTGACTGCAATCCCCGCTCTGATCAATGTTTGACCCCATTGACTATTTCTGTTTCCTCATTGTCTGGGTTGAAACTGTGTAAGTTCTCTGTTGTCATTATTTTGGCTTTCTTTCCATCCAACCTTAAGCCTGCCTTTGCACTTTCTTCCTTGATCTTTTTTAGTAGTTGTTTCAAGTCTGTCATGTTTTCTGCTAGGATGATGGTGTCATCTGCGTATCTTGGACTGTTGATATTCCTTCCTCCTCTTTGCATTCCTCCCTCTTCTCTGTCCAAGCCTCTTTTCCTTAAAATACATTTTGCATATAAGTTGAACAAGTAGCGTGATAAGATGCAGCCTTGTGTGACCCTTGTCTTAATCCACACTGCAGAAATAACGCAGTCCGACGCCGTTTTAATGGCCGCTGTGGCACCAATGCTATGGACTTCTGAGATCTGTAGTCTGATAAGATATGTAGCCTTCTCTATCACAGACCTCTGGTGCCACACTAAACTACAAACCCCAGGATTCCGTAGCATTGGAGTCACTGTGGCAGATTAAAAAGGTGTCAAAGTGTACGATTGCCGCAGTGCGGCTTAGACCCCAGTCCAACACTGAGGCCAGTGCAGCAAACAGACTCCCAGACGCAACTGGGATTTCAATGGCAGCCTGTGATGGAGCTGCTGGATGGGATGCGCAGGAGACGTCCGGCCAAGGCCCCCTCCATCCATCTCAGGCCTGGAAACTGAGGCCTGGGGCTCCCATTTGGTTTATGCGAGGCAGCAAAGGAGTAACTCGATTAAGCTGCATAAATGTCGGTCTGGAGAGGAAGCAGCAGCTGTTGTCTCTGAAGGGCTTTTGAAAGCCAGCAGAAAGAAAGAGAGAAAGAAAGAAAGGCCAGCAGCAGCAGCAGCAGCAGCTGGAAGTCAGAGCAGGACAAGGTTTAATTAGGAACCGAGGAGTAGCGCATGTGTGTGCGCATCGCTCTTCTGACTAAGACCATGCGCTGCTCTAATGCAATTTGCAGAAACGAAGGGTTGCATTTAGAATGATGAGTCACGCTCCTGGATGGAAAGAAAACAAAGGAAAACAGAAGAAGGAGAAGAGGAAGGGAGGAAGACCATCAGAGGAAAGGATGAAAGAAGGATGGCGAGGAAAACAGAACCCATCAGCCACAGCCAAGGAGGAGAATGGATGGAAGGGAAAAGAGGACGGGAGCAAAGCAAAGGGGAGAAAGATATAGAGGTGGAAAGGGGAAGGGAAGGAAAGGACAAGAGGTAGAATAGCCTGGAAACCGGGCCCCAAGAAGAACATTTGCAGGAAATGGGTCCCTTTGGCCTGGAAAGGAGAAGACGGAGGAGCAGCACGAGGTTTGGGGATGGTTTTGCTGTCAAGGTGGTTTCTCTTGCAGCAACTCTCTGAATGAGAGACCTCCAAGATCCCTGCTCAGGTCTTGCAAACTCAAGGCGGCAGCAGCAGCCGTTGTGGCTTCTTTGGCGGAGTCCATCTGTTTGCAATGCCCTCTCCCTCTTTTCCTGCTGCCTTCCACGTTTCCAAACATTACTATCTTCTGCAATGAGTCGCCATGTTGTCTCAGGAGACGGGCCAAGTATGAAGCCTGAGTTCAGCCATCTTGGCTTCTAATTAGGGCTCAGGCTTGGTTTGCTTTTAGAGCTGTGTGTTTCTCTTTCTGGCAGTCCATGGGATCCATAGCCCTCTCCCCTCAAGTGAGCTTCTGCTCTTCTTTCTTCATGGTGCAGTGGTCACAGCCATGCCAAGAAACGGGAGATGCTTTGGCCTGAATGATTCTTAAGCATCTAAAGGGCTGCCGTCGTGTGGAAGATGGAGCGAGCCTCTTTTGTGCTGCTCCAAACCAATACATTCCTATTGCAAGAAAGAAGTTTTGGTGAAACATTAAGGAATAATTTTCTGAGGGTATCTACTGTTTCACAGTGGAACAGTCTGCATCTGAAGGTGGCCTACTCTCTTTCGTTGCAGAGGCTGGAGGGATGGTTCTTTCTCAGGAGACGGGATCAGAGAATCGTAGAGTTGGAAGAGACCCCAAGAAGGGCCATAAAGCCCAGCCCCGTTCAGCCATGCAGGAAGACACCATCCAAGCCCTCCCTGGGACAGATGGCTACAAAGAAGGAGACTCCAACACGCTCCCAGGGAGCTTCTTCCACTGTTGAACAACACCCTGCCTTCCTCCTGCCCTGCTTCTGGCCCCACTGCTGCAGCTGGTTTTGTGGTGGGACTGGTGTTTCTGGTGGTGATGCTGGAGGCGGCTGGCCTGGGAGGTGGACAGGTTGCTAAACAATAATTCGATCAAGGAGCCGGAGAAAGAGAGCCCCAACTGTCAGGCTGCAGGAGTTGTGAAAAGTTATTCAATTACTTCCCCTCTAAATAATTAGGCAGCGGCTGCCATGCGAAAGAAGAAGAAAGAGCGCAGGAGGAGGAGGAAGGCAGGAGAAGGCTCTTGGGACGGAGGGGCCCCAGCTTGGCCAAAGCCAGGGGCACCTCTGGAGAGTGGGAGTCTGTGTGCATCGACAAGAAAGAAGGGTTAGGGAGAAAGGCTGGAAGGAAGGGAAGGACGGAGGGGGTTTTTGGATGGACACCGAGTTAAGGCCAAGCACCTGCCTTGCAAGGCCAAGGCCTCAAGTTGCAGGAGTTTCACACCAGAAAAACTTTGTGGCTTGGATCCCGGCCTCCAATGCTGGAAGGCCACTGGACAGACCGTCCTGCGCGCTACTGGACCAAGGAGGAGATGGGCCTCCCCATGAAAGAGAGAGAGACTAAAAAAGAAACAGTTCTTATCCTGGTCTTAAATGGTTCTACAGGAGAAAACCAAAACATGCAGCGCTCTGGTAGCCATGAGGTCTTATCCGAGGATTCAACCATTCACAACCTTCTGAGTAGTTGTTGTTGTTGTTGTTTGCTGGTGCCTCAAGTCATTTATTTCTGGCTTATGGCAACCCTAAGGCAACCCTATCAGGGCTTTTCTGGCAAAAATGGTTCAGAGGTGGTTTAGCACTGCCATGTTTCGAGCTGGGACTCTACCACGCCTGCCTTGCACTGACTGGCTGACCCCCATTCTATGGCCACCCAAAGAGCAGCAGCAGCAGGAGGAGGAGAGAGCGCTGGGTGGGCAAGAGACCACCGAACCCAAAACCTCGGCACCCCTTCCCACCAGCGCACCCCCCGCGGGTGTGCCAGTGGTCCAAATCCCCGGCCCTTATGACACCACGGCCTCTTTGTTGCTTGGGCTATAGGTGGTGCCATCTGCAAGCTAAGACTGCGAAGCTCTCCCCCTATCTTCACACCTCTTTTCTTCCGTGTCCAAGCCTGCCTTTGGATTATTTTTTTGCATGGGAGAACAATGCCTTGCCTTGGCTTGCTGCCCTTTGCCATTGGGAACCGTTTCATTTCTCTCTGTTCTGAAGAGGATAACTGGGCCTGACTGGGCTTAGTGTCCAAACAAAGGGAATAGCTGTGTTTAGGAGACATAGTGCTACCTAAGAAACATAGAAAGCTGCTTTCCAGGGCCAGCATAAGAGCTGGCCTCAGGGGCAGAGGGGGGCACGGCATCTGCACACTGGCCCTGGACGCCGTCCTCATGTGGCCCGACTGACCAGATGGCGGGGCAGCATCACGCTGTATCTCTGGCACAGTGCTTAGACATGCTGCACCGAAAAAGTGGCAAAAAGCAGCAGAAATGCCAGATCAGGGCCACGGCGTGTGCTTTCGTGGCTGAGTGGGGATTCGAATCTGTCTCCTGGAGGTTTATCTGTGGTTGTTGATTAACGCCCTCAGTCAATCTGACCCTGGCAACCCTACGGAATGAGACATCTCCAAGACCCTCTGTCCTCCATTAAATAATAAATAATAAATAAATAAATAATTTATTTATATAATAACCGCCCTTCGAAACATCAGGGCGGTTAACAGCAATATTCAATACAATTATAAAAACAAATACCATTAAAACAGTAATAAAAGAACTTGTGCCAGCACAACAACAACTGACAAGGGGGGAAGAGGACTCTCAGGGCAAAGAATCAGGGGTAAGCGCTTGAAGAAAGAAGTTTAGCCCTTCTTAAATTGGGCCCAGAGGTTGCTGAACAGGAGCTCGATGGGCAGGAGTTCCAGGGGTGGGGGCCGAGATGGAAAAGGCCTTCTAGTGGTGTTAACCAATCAAGCCTCCAGAGCTCTTAACAGATGCTGCCGTGGATCTGAGTGTGGGGGCGATTACGGAGAGAGGCGGTCCTTAAGTACCCTGGGCCCAACCATTTAGGGCTTTATAGGTTATAACCAACACCTTGTATTGCGCCCGGAAGCGAATAGGCAGCAATGTGGGTCTTTTAAGACCGGTGTTATATGACTGGTCTAGATGTTTAGTGATCAGTCTTGCTGCCATATTCTGCACTAATTGCAGCTTCCGGGTATGGTACAAGGGTTGCCACCATGTAGAGCGCATTCAGAATCCAACCGAGAGGTTACCAGGCATGTACCACTGTTTCTAGGTCCCCCTGGCTCAGGTAGGGACGCAGCTGGCGTATCCGCCGAAGCTGATAACAGGTGCTCCTGACGTCGCGTCCACCTGAGATGTAAGGGTGAGTGACGAGTCGAGGAGCACCCCCAGACTGCGTACAGAGTCCCTCACGGAAGCTGATCCCGTTCAGGACAAGTGGAACCACCCCGCCATCCCTGGGCCAGGAGAACCTATCACAAGTACTTCCGTTTTCTCTGGATTCAGGCTGAGTCTGTTTTCCCTCATCCAGCCCATACTGACTCAGACAGGCCACGAGAGGAGAGACACCATCTTCAGTCACTGCATCAGTCGGAGACATAGAGAAAATATTTGGGTGTCATCACGTACTGATAACCCGCGCCCCATGTCTCCGGATGATCTTCTCCCAGCGGTTTCATGTAATGTTGAAAAGCATGGAGACAGAATGGCTTCCTTGAGGGACCCCAGATGTAAGGGCCCTCTATCGGAGCAGACGTCTCCCAGCTGCCACCATCTGGAACCATCCGAGAGGGTAGACCGGAACCACGGAGCACAGTGCCCCCGATTCCCACCTCTACCAGGCACTCCGAAGAGATACCATGGTCTATGGTATCGAAAGCCGCTGGATGTCAAAGCACCAACAGGGACACGCTACCCCTGTCCATGCCCAGAGAGGAGATCAGACCAAGGGACCATGGCAGTCCAACCCCGTAGCCCGCCGAAAGCCGTTTGAAATGGGTCTAGATATCCGTTTCATCCACAGATCGATGGAGCTGGATCGCAACCACCCTCTCGATCACCTTCCCACAAAATGCAAATAGCGAAACGGCCGATAATTGTGTTCAACAGGGGGTCAAGGGAGGCTTTTTTAAATAAAGGTTTTACATGGCCAATTTTAAATTCGATGGAAATGCCATCCCTGAAAGAGTATTAATAATCCGGTGTGAACATTGAGTTACAACCGGTCCCCCCTGAGCTGCCAGCCATGAGGGACGGGGACGAGAGAGCAGGTCGTCTTCCTAACACTCCTAAGGATTCTGTCCACATCTCGGTACTTACAGACTCAAAGTGATCCAGTTTAAAACCAAGTCCACGAAGCTCTGGACGCCTCTACTCTGGTTTCTTGCTGCTCTAATATTGGCATCCAGAACCTCGCTTACCGAGAGATTTTATCGCAAAGAAGTTGTTAAATCGGTCACAGCGGCCTTGGAAGTTCAAGGATCTGGTTCGGGACAGGAGGGAGCTAGTTAGCTCCTCAACAACCCTGAACAACTCTGCCGGACGTGACTCCCGCGGACGCGACACATGCACCATAGAACGAGTTTTAGCTGACATATCCCTCTCCATAGTCCTTCAAAAGATGGTCTAGGAGAGTCTGGTCGGATAAGTGCTGGTGTTTTCCGCCAGCGGTGCTCTAGCCGTCGCAGAACCCGCTTCCTTGCCGGAGACATCCATATACCAGGGCTTCCTTTGGAAGCAGGGGCTGAGAGGGCGCTTGGAGCGATACTGTGTTATGCCTGGAAAGATTGGTATCCCAGATACCAGTCAGTCATCAACAGAGTTGCCGTCGGTTCCAACCGTATACCCCTCTAGGGCTTTCTTGGAACCTTTTGGGTTCCATCACCTTCGAGGGTGGAACCATTTTAATAGGTCCGCACACCCCGGGAGGATCTGGGTAGAAGCCTGATCTTTGCCTCCACCAGGAAAATGATCCGTCCCATGACAAGGGGGAATATCGATATTTCCGCCCACGGATTCCATGTCCTACAAAAGACCAAATCGATGTGATTACCCGCAGAATGCGTAGGCCCTGAGACCAGGTGTGACAGGCCCATGGCTGTCATGGTCTCCTGAATTCCCGAGCCGCACCGGATGGAACATAGTTGGCCGCGAGGGAGATGTTGAAGTCTCCCAGGACTAAAGCCTGGGGACTCCAGCATAAGCTCCCGAGACCAACTTGTGTCAGTCGTTAAGGGAGTCTGTTAGCGCACGGGGTGGCCGATAGACCAACAGAATCCTAGACTGTCTCTGGCCTCAGGGTCAGTAAATACACTCAATATAGGACGTTTGACGCACATGGTCCTGGTTAGAGACAAGGTGTTCTTATGCACCAAGGGCAACACCCCCCCCCGCCCACTAACCTGGTCTGGTCCTCACTGAGACCCCGGCAGGTAGGGCCTGAGCCCATACAGCTTCTCCCTCAGGCACCAAGCCAGGTCTCCGTAATGCAAGAGCGGTCACAGTTGTTCTCCTCAAGCAGGTCATATATTATATGGGTTTTGTTTTTAATAGACCTGGCATGCACAGAGCAGAGACAGGGTTTTTGTGTACGGTTGGGAGCGACCCTCAGGTCTCTTGGTTAGGAGGGGGGGCAGAAAGGCAGGATGATATTAAGCCATCGATCGCGCCTTTGCTCCGATCATGTCGGAAGTCCATTCCCACACCTTCTTAATGGAGTCCATCCATTTGCCTGAGCCTTCCTCTCTTCCTGCTTCCCTCCCCTTTCCTAACATTATTGTTTTTTTCCCAAGGAGTCCTTCCACCATAATGCTGGGGAAAGTGGAGGAAAGGAGGAAGAGAGGAAGGCCACAGGCCAGATGGAGGATGATGGACTCTATGGAGGAGGTCACTATGGGTTTTGTGGGGTTGCAGGAATTAGCAGAGGACAGAGGGGGGTCTTGGGGATATCTCTTCCAGAGGGTTGCCATGAGTCGAGATCAACTTGGAGGCAGTTAGCAACAAATTCTCTGCAATGCTAGAAATGTTTGGATCTGAAGGGAATATTTCTGTTTTGTGGGGTGGCCTTCTTCTTTGGGGGGGCAATGTCTTTGGAGCCATGGGGCTGATCTATGCCTCTGTTGCCCAAAGAAATGGAGAGGGACCCCTCCTGTGCATGACCCCAGAAGGGTTCCTTGGCTTTGCCCCTGTCCTTTATTTATATAGGGATGGAGAGAAGCCCCTTCCCTGAAATCCCAAAGGGCCGCTAATGAATTTTAAGCCATCTTTTCAGGAGGGTTTGGTTTGGGGGGGAATTGGTCATGGAGAAGCCCAAGGATTAGGAGCATTTTCAAGACAAACACTTTCACTAAAGAGGATTTAAAAGTCTCATTAGCATTGGGCCCTTTTGTCCCTGGGCTTCAATCGGACAATTCCTCTGTAGGAAGAAGCATTTAAGGGAATTTGGGAGGAGAAGAGAGGAGGGGGGGAGGTTGCCATGTTTTTATCAGCAAAGCTCCTGCGCCCTCAATAGGCAAAAAAGAAAGGGGAAGAGGGGGGAAATTATTTTATAATCTTCTTTACTGATTCTCCATGCTGAGATTCAGTTGTGGGATCCCTGCTTCCTCTGCAAGGCCTTGTCAGGGACAGTGCAGGAGCCTCACCTGGAGAGAAGTTGGCAACCCCAGAGGAGGGAAGCAGTGATAAGGCCTGTTTCCTGCCTTCATGGAGCTGTGAATCCTCTTTGGGACTGGAGCCACTGCGGTGGAGTGGTCTGAGCCATGGAGAGCAGGGACAGCAGGGTTCAAATCCCATCTCAGCCATGGAAACCCACTCTCTCAGCCTCAGGGGATGGCAATGGCAAGCCACTTTTGAAGGAACATGCCAAGAAGACCCCATGATGGGATTGCCTTAAGTCGGAAACCAAGGCACACAACAACTACAGGCCTTGTACTAGGATCATGGAGAACGCCTTTGGAGCTTGGATAAAACCTGGCACAGAATCACCGCCCCAAAGACCTGGAGTCAGCAGCTGGCCCCAGAGAGAAAGCAAAATGGCAGGCACCTCTGTGAGTGTCTAAGCCGGAAGGTATTGCAGCAAACATAGAAACAAATAAATACAGTGAATTAAGACCGGTGATAGGAAGAGGATCTTCTTATTTGAGATGCGGTGCTGGAGGAGAGAAGGGGGACCTCCAAAAAGACAATTGGAGGGAACCAGGCCTGGAGTGGACTCTCCCTAGAGACCAAGATGGCCAAAGGCAGGCTGTGCCTCTCTCCCGCTTTGGCCGCTTCATGGGATGCTGTGGCTGGTTGGCCTGTTTGCAGAGAAAACCCCTTTTTCCTCTTGGTCTGCTTTGCTAGGTTGGCATGCCCAGAAGCCACGAGAAGAAGCCTTGTGGGGTTTGCTTGTTTTCAGATGATGCCAAGTGGGTTTTCATTGGTGGGGTCCCTCTGAACAAGAGACCTCCAAGAGGCCCCAATGTCACTGACTGACCTGCTCAGGTCCTGCAAACTCAGGACGGCAGCCATGGCTTCCTCAGGCTCAATCCGCCTGAAGTGTGGACTCCCTTTCCCCCATGACCTTCTACCTTTTCCAACAAGGAACCATGTTGCCTCCTGATGCATCCACAGTACATTCATTGTGGCTCCCAGTGGGATTTCAGGCTTGAAAGAAGATAGGAAGAAAATCCATTCATTGGAGATAATGTGGGGCTGGAGAAGAGGGCTGAGGATCCCATGGACAATAGCAGCCAAAGGGACAAACCAATGGGTCCTGGAGCAGATCAGGCCAGAAACCTCCCTGGAAGAAGCCAAGATGACCAAAGTGAGGCTGTCATACTTCAGACACATCATGAGAAGGAAAGAGTCATTGGAAGAGACAAAAATGCCAGGAAAGGTAGAAGGACGCAGAAAGAGAGGAAGGCTGCAGGTCAGTTGGAGGATGGACTATATGAAGGAGGTCACTATGGGTTTTAGGGGTTGCAGGAATTAAGCAGAGGACAAACGGTCTTGGCAATGCCTCACCCATAGGGTTGCCATGGGCCCAGATCGACTCCATGGCAGTTAACAACAACAACAAAGTCAGCTTAAGTCTAGGAAAGCTCATGCTGCCAACCTCTTTCTTTCAGTCAGTCTCAAAGAGACTCCAAGATCTCTCTTCATACTGATCCTACAGACTAGCATAGCTATAGCTTTGAACTCTGTGGACCTGAGCTGTGAGGATGATGATGAAGATGGAGACAGACGATGGAGCCCTTCCCTGTGCCCAGGGCAGAGACTGAGGTGGCCAGACCCCTGCCTTCCTCCTGCTCCTGCTTCTGGGCCCCCACTGCTGCAGCTGGTTTTGTTGGTGGGACTGGTGTTGCTGGTGGTGATGCTGGAGGCGGCTGGCCTGGGAGGTGGACAGGTTGCTAAACAAGCTAATTCGATCAAGGAGCCGGAGAAAGAGAGCCCCAACTGTCAGGCTGCAGGAGTTGTGAAAAAGTTAATTCAATTACTTCCCCTCTAAACTAATTAGGCAGCCGGCTGCCATGCGAAAGAAGAAGAAGAAGAAGAGCGCAGGAGGAGGAGGAAGGCAGGAGGAAGGCTCTTGGGGACGGAGGGGCCCCAGCCTTGGCCAAAGCCAGGGGCACCTCTGGGAGTGGGAGTCTGTGTGCAATCTGACAAAGAAAGAAGGGTTAGGGAGAAAGGCTGGAAGGGAAGGGAAGGACGGAGGGGATTTTGGGATGGACACCGAGTTAAGGCCAAGCACCTGCCTTGCAAGGCCAAGGCCTCAAGTTGCAGGAAGTTTCACATCAGAAAAGGACTTTGTGGCTTGGATCCCGGCCTCCAATGCTGGAAGGCCACTGGACAGACCGTCCTGCGCGCTACTGGACCAAGGAGGACGATGGCCTCCTCCATGAAAGAGAGAGAGACTTAAAAAAGAAACAGTTCTTATCCTGGTCTTAAATGGTCTACAGGAGAAAACCAAACATGCAGCAGCTCTGTAGCCATGAGTTCTTTATCCGAGGATTCAACCATTCACACACCTTCTGTAGTAGTTGTTGTTGTTGTTGCTGTGTGCCTTCAAGTCATTTCTGGCTTATGGCAACCCTAAGGCAACCCTATCAGGCGCTTTTCTTGGCAAAAATGGTTCAGATGTGGTTTAGCACTGCCATTTTCTGAGGCTGGGACTCCTATCCACGCCTGCCTTTGCACTGACTGGCTGACCACCAGTCTATGGCCACCACCAAAGAGCAGCAGCAGCAGGAGGAGGAGGAGCTGCTGGGTGGGCAAGAGACCACCTGACCCAAAACCTC
>NC_056524.1:151055-235782 GCF_019175285.1 Sceloporus undulatus | reverse complement strand
GGATAAGAACTCATGGCACAGAGCTGCTGCATGTTTTGGTTTTCTCCTGTAGACCATTAAGACCAGGATAAGAACTGTTTCTTTTTTTAAGTCTCTCTCTCTTTCATGGAGGAGGCCATCGTCCTCCTTGGTCCAGTAGCGCGCAGGACGGTCTGTCCATTGGCCTTCCAGCATTGGAGGCCGGGATCCAAGCCACAAAGTCCTTTCTGATGTGAAACTTCCTGCAACTTGAGGCCTTGGCCTTGCAAGGCAGGTGCTTGGCCTTAACTCGTGTCCATCCCAAAATCCCCTCCGTCCTTCCCTTCCTTCCAGCCTTTCTCCCTAACCCTTCTTTCTTTGTCGACTGAACCAGACTCCCACTTCCAGAGGTGCCCCGGCTTTGGCCAAGGCTGGGGCCCCCGTCCCCAAGAGCCTTCCTCCTGCCTTCCTCCTCCTCCTGCGCTCTTCTTCTTCTCTTTCGCATGGCAGCCGGCTGCCTAATTAGTTTAGAGGGGAAGTAATTGAATAACTTTTCACACTCCTGCAGCCTGACAGTTGCTCTCTTTCTCCGGCTCCTTGATCGAATTAGCTTGTTTAGCAACCTGTCCACCTCCCAGGCCAGCCGCCTCCAGCATCACCACCAGCAACACCAGTCCCACCACAAAACCAGCTGCAGCAGTGGGGGCAGAAGCAGGAGCAGGAGGAAGGCAGGGGGCGGCCGCCCAGTCCTCTGCCCTGGGCACAGGGAAGGGCTCCATCGTCTATCTCCATCTTCATCATCATCCTCACAGCTCAGGTCACAGAGTTCAAGCTATAGTCGAGCTAGTCTGTAGGATCAGTATGAAGAGAGATCTTGGAGTCTCTTTGAGACTGACTGAAAGAAAGAGGTTGGCAGCATGAGCTTTCCTAGACTTAAGCTGACTTTGTTGTTGTTGTTAACTGCCATGGAGTCATCTGGGCCCATGGCAACCCTAGGGGTAGGCATTGCCAGACCGTTTGTCCTCTGCTTAATTCCTGCAACCCTAAAACCCATAGTGACCTCCTTCATATAGTCCATCCTCCAACTGACCTGCAGCCTCCTCTCTTTCTGCGTCCTTCTACCTCCTGGCATTTTTGTGTCTCTTCCAAGACTCTTTCCTTCTCATGATGTGTCTGGAAGTATGACAGCCTCACTTGGTCATCTTGGCTTCTTCCAGGGAGGTTTCTGGCCTGATCTGCTCCAGGACCCATTGGTTTTGTCCCTTTGGCTGCATGTCCATGGGATCCTCAGCCCTCTCTCCAGCCCACATTATCTCCAATGAATGGATTTTTCTCCTACTTCTTTCAAGCCTGAAATCTCACTGGGAGCCACAAGGAATGTACTGTGGATGCATCAGGAGGCAACATGGTTCCTGTTGGAAAAGGTAGAAGGGTCAGGGGGAAAGGGAGTCCACACTTCAGGCGGATGTGAGCCTGAGGAAGCCATGGGCTGCCGTCTGAGTTTGCAGGACCGGAGCCAGGCAGTCAGTGACATTGGGGCCTCTTGGAGGTCTTCTTGTTCAGAGGGACCCCACCAATGAAAACCCACTTGGCATCATCTGAAAACAAGCAAACCCCACAAGGCTTCTTCTCGTGGCTTCTGGGCATGCCAACCTAGCAAAGCAGACCAAGAGGAAAAGGGGGTTTTCTCTGCAAACAGGCCAACCAGCCACAGCATCCCATGAAGCGGCCAAAGCGGGAGAAAGCACAGCCTGCCTTGGCCATCTTGGTCCTAGGGAGAGTCCCCTCCAGGCCTGGTTCCCTCCAATTGTCTTTTTGGAGGCCCCCTTCTCTCCTCCAGACACCGCATCTCAAATAAGAAGATCCTCTTCCTATCACTGTATTATTGTGTTTCTTGTTTGCTGCAATACCTCCGGCTCAGACACTCACAGAGGTGCCTGCCATTTTGCTTTCTCTCTGGGGCCAGCGGCTGACTCCAGGTCTTTGGGCGGTGATTCGTGCCAGGTTTTATCCAAGCTCCAAAGGCGTTCTCCATGATCCTAGTACAAGGCCTGTAGTTGTTGTTGTGTGCCTTGGTTTCCGACTTAAGGCAATCCCATCATGGGGTCTTTCTTGGCATGTTCTCAAAAGTGGCTTGCCATTGCCATCCCTGAGGCTGGAGAGAGTGGGTTTCCATGGCTGAGATGGGATTTGAACCCTGCTGTCCCTGTCTCCATGGCTCAAGACACTCCACCGCAGTGGCTCCAGTCCCAAAGAGGATTCACAGCTCCATGAAGGCAGGAAACAGCCTTATCACGGCTTCCCTCCTCTGGGGTTGCCAACTTCTCTCCAGGTGAGGCTCCTGCACTGTCCCTGACAAGGCTGCAGAGGAGCAGGGATCCCACAATGAATCTCAGCAGGGAGAATCAGTAAAGAAGATTATAAAATAATTTCCCCCCTCCCCTTTTCTTTTTGCCCATTGAGGGCGCAGGAGCTTTGCTGATAAAACATGGCAACCTCCCCCCCTCCTCTCTTCTCCTCCCAAATTCCCTTAATGCTTCTTCCTACAGAGGAATTGTCCGATTGAAGCCCAGGGACAAAGGGCCCAATGCTAATGAGACTTTTAAATCCTCTTTAGTGAAAGTGTTGTCTTGAAAATGCTCCTAATCCTTGGGCTTCTCCATGACCAATTCCCCCCCAAACCAAACCCTCCGAAAAGATGGCTTAAAATTCATTAGCGGCCCTTTGGGATTCAGGGAAGGGCTTCTCTCCATCCCTATAAAATAAAGGAGGGGCAAAGCCAAGAACCCTTCTGGGGTCATGCACAGGAGGGGTCCCCTCCATTTCTTTGCAACAGAGGCAAATCAGCCCCATGGCTCCAAAGACATTGCCCCCCCCAAGAAGAAGGCCACCCCACAAACCAGAAATTCCCTTCAGATCCAACTTCTAGCATTGCAGAAAATTGTTGCTAACTGCCTCCAAGTATCTCGACTCATGGCAACCCTCTGGAAGAGATTCCCCAAGACCCCCCTCTGTCCTCTGCTAATTCCTGCAACCCCACAAAACCCATAGTGACCTCCTCCATAGAGTCCATCATCCTCCATCTGGCCTGTTGGCTTCCCTCTTCCCCTTTCCTCCACTTTCCCCCAGCATATGGTCTTTCCCAAGGAGTCCTTCCTTCTCATGTTGTGTTCAAAGTCTTGCCATCTTGGCTTCTTCCAGGAGGTTTCTGGCTTGATCTGCTCTAGGGCCCCTTGGTTTTGTCCTTTTGGGATTGTCCATGGGATCCTCAGCCCTCTTCTCCAGCCCACATCATCTCAAATACATTGATTCTCTTCCTAGCCACTTTCCTCACTGTCCAGCTCTCAAATCCATCCATGGTAATAAAAGGGAATCGATGGCTTGTACGATTCTAACTTTTGTGCTCAGTTGTATGTCTTTGCATTTAGGATCTTTTCTAGTTCTTTCAGCTGCTCTCCCATTCTTAACCTTCTTCTGATTCCTGGCTGCAATCCCTGTTCCTATCAATGTTTGATTCCAGCTATGGGGATTCTTTGACTATTTCTATTTCTTCATAGGTTGAACGTGAGAGGTCTGCGTGGTCACTATTTTGGCTTTCTCTATGTTCAACATTGGCGCCCGCTTGTCGTGGGGGAGAGGCTTACGTACCTAATGAAGCTGTGAGCATGCTGGGCGGGTGATATAATAGCCACTATGGGGCCTCCCAGGCCAGACAGGTCACAACCGAAGGGTCTGATCAAGAGCGCCAAAGGGCAGGATGGGCTCTCTAGCCTTAGGGCAACCATCCTAGGAGAATAAAACTCTGATCCCAAACCTGGGCAGATGGTGCTCGTTTAACCCTGTAAGGTTGCATGCTGGAACATCAGAACCATGCAAGATTCTGCAGACAGTGGACGTCCTGAGCATTGTTCTGCCCTAATTGCCCATGAACTGTCACGACTTAACATTGACATTGCTGCTCTCAGTGAATTTCGTCTCCACGAGAAGGCAGCCTAAAGAACACGGTGCCGGCTACACACTCTACTGGTCTGGCAAACCCAAAACTGAAAAACACTTTCAGTGTGAGGCTTCATGATCAAAAACTCTATTGCCTCCAAACTCAAAACTTGCCAACAGGACACTCTGATCGCATTATCTCCTTACGCCCCCACATGTTGTTCTCTTCAGTATATATGCCCCAACCATGCAAGCCGACCCTGCGGAGAAAGACAAATTCTACTCAGACCTACGTCACCTTATACAGAAAGCCCTCGAAGAACAAAATCATTATCCTTGGTGACTTCAATGCCAGAGTAGGAAAGAACTTTGAAGCCTGGAAAGGTGTTTTAGGCAAGCATGGTGTTGGAAACTGTAATGATAACGGACACCTCCTGCTAGAGTTCTGTGAAGAACAGCAGCTGACTAACAAACACCATCTTTCAGCAGAAAGACAGCCTGAAGACAGCCTGGATGCACCCAGACCAAACACTGGCACCTCATTGGACTACATCCTAATGCGCCAGAGAAATATTCGCGATGTCCGTCATACCCGAGTGATGCCCAGTGCAGAAGTGCAAACAGATCATCGCCTCGTAAGATGTAAACTAAACCTTCATTTTAAGTTAAACCAAGAGGGGTGACCCTAAAGAGGAGACTCCAGTCAACAATCTTCAACAAGCTGCCATGAGAGACAACTTTCAGGCAAATCTGCAACAAAACTGGAAGACCACCCTAAGACCTCTCCTACGCGCTTTGGCAACTTACATATCAAAAACAGCATCCTGCAGTCTGCGGAAGAATCCTTAGGATTCTCCCTCAAGAAAAACCAAGACTGGTTTGATGAAAACAACCAAGAGATCCAGGAGCTGTTGACAAAGAAGAGAACTGCTCACCAGGCTCACCTCGCCCAGCCATCCTGCCATGTCAGAAAAGCAGCCTTTCGCCTCGCATGTAGTCAACTCCAACACAAACTCAGAGACATTCAGAACAAGTGGTGGATCAACTTAGCAGAAAAGATACAACCTTGTGCAGATCTGGGTGATTCCAGAAGCTTTTATGGAGCTCTTAAAGCAGTGTTTGGACCTACATATCAGACCCAAAGCTCCCTATACAGTTCAGATGGTCAAACACTAATCACAGATAAAGCTTCCATTCTGGACCAATGGGCTGAACACTTCCAAAGCCTCTTTAGCACCAACCGAGTCGTCCAAGACTCAGCTATTCAACAGTTGACACAACAACCGATGAAGAAGGAATTGGACATAGCTCCCACTTTGGAAGAAACCCTTAAGGCCATACAGCAGATGAAGAATGGCAAGGCTGCCAGGATTGATGGAATTCCACCTGAAGCCTGGAAACATGGAGGTCATGCACTCCATGCTAAACTCCACGAGCTCCTTGTGAGTTGCTGGGGAAAAGGTGAACTGCCATCAGATCTCCGAGACGCAGTCATCATCATCACTCTGTACAAGGAAAAAGGAGCAAAATCGGATTGCTCGAAGTACTGAGGTATAACACTGCTCTCCATTGCTGGAAAAATCCTTCCAAGGATACTGCTGAACAGATTAGTTCCTGCCATTGCAGAAGAACTTCTTCCCGAAAGCCAATGTGGCTTCAGAGCTAATAGGAGCACTACAGACATGATATTTGCCCTCAGACAACTGCAAGAGAAATGTAGAGAGCAGAACAAAGGACTCTATGTAACATTTGTCGACCTCACCAAAGCCTTCGACACGGTGAATAGAAAAGGTCTGTGGCATCAGATCCTGGAATGACTAGGATGCCCCCCAAAATCCTCCAAATGATCATCCTGCTACATGAAGGCCAGCGAGGTCAAGTCAGATATGGCGATGCTCTCTCGGAGCCCTTTCTAATAACTAATGGTGTGAAACAAGGTTGTGTTCTCGCTCCAACTTTATTTACAATCTTCTTCAGCATGATGCTCCAAAGGGCTACGGCAGATCTCAAAGAAGACGACGATGGCATCTATATACGCTACCGTTCTGATGGTAGCCTGTTTAACTTAAGCCGCCTGAGGGCTCGCACTAAGACTCTAAACTATCTAGTCCGTGAGCTGCTTTTTGCTGATGATGCTGCCCTCGTTGCCCATACGGAAGCAGCTCTGCAGCGCCTCACATCTTGCTTTGCAACAGCTGCAGAGCTCTTTGGACTGGAAGTCAGTCTGAAGAAAACGGAAATTCTCTACCAGCCTCACCTCAGGAAGAACACTACCATTCCCACATCGCCGTAGGCACATCTGTGCTTAAGTCCGTCCAGCAGTTCACCTGCCTGGGAAGCGTCATCGCCTCAGATGCCAAGATTGATAAAGAGATCAATCACAGACTGGCAAAGGCATATAGCGCATTTGGAAGGCTTCACAAAAGAGTCTGGAGTAACAAACACTTGAGGCGAAGCACAAAAATCAGAGTGTATAGAGCCATTGTACTGTCTATTCTCCTCTATGGGTCTGAAACATGGGTCACCTATCGCCAACACCTACGACTCCTCGAATGGTTTCATCAGCGCTGTTTACACACAATTCTAAATATACACTGGACTGACTGTGTGACAAATGTTGCTGTCCTTGAGCAAGCAGGGATCACCAGCATTGAGGCCATGCTATTGAGGACGCAGCTGCACTGGGCAGGACATGTTTCTAGGATGGAGGACCATCGCCTCCGAAAAACAGTATTCTATGGTGAACTCGCCACGGGTCAAGAGCGTAAGAGGGGCGCCCCAAAGAAGAGATACAAGGACTCCCTGAAACAACATCTCAGGCTTGGCCAGATAGATCACCAACAATGGTCCTCCCTGGCCTCGCATCGGGAGGCATGGAGACGCACTATCCATGACGCTGCAGCCTTTTTCGAAAGCTCACGGCAGACGAGTCTCGAAGAAAAAGGACAACGCAGAAAGAACCACAACCCGGAAACATCACCCAAGAAGACTTTCCGCTGTGCTATCTGCAACCGGACCTGTTTATCCTGGATTGGCCTTTTCAGTCATCAACGCGCTGCTTCTAGAAAGTGAGGGATCATGAGTCCTTCCTGAATCTTCGTGCGTGAAGTAAAGCCAGAGTGAGAGAGAGAGAGATGTTCAACAGTAAGCCTGCCTTTGCAGTTTCTTCCTTGATCTTCCTTAGCAGTTCTTCGAAGTCTTTGCTAATATTATGGAGTCACCTGTGTATATCTTAGATGGTTGATATTCCTTCCTCCTGTTTTCACTCCTCCTCCTTTTGCATTCAATCCTGCTTTTTGTTTGTTCTGCATACAAGTTGCAGAGCATGGAAGGTAGAAAACAGTTGGCGCTGAGAACCCTTCCATCGGATGGTCCTTCTTTGCCTTGGCACACTGGACTCCATTCCTAAACAGGAAGCTGAAGAGACTACTCCAAGGCTAGAAATTTGGGGAATAAATGGGGGAAGAGGAACTCTTATTTGGGAGGCAATGGCTTCTTTGTTTTGGCCTCTCTTCTTATGGCATCCCATGAGTGTCACTCTTCCACATGGACTTAAATTCTATTATTGGTCCTGTTCGGAGGCAAGACATGGAGTCAAGGGGGTTTACTTTCATGTTGGAGAGCCAATATGGTAGAATGGTTTGAACACTGGACTGAAGACCAGGGTTTGAATTTGGGCTCCACCATGAAAACCTTGGACAAGTCCCACTCTCTGGCCTTAGAAGAAGGCAAAGGCAAAGCCCTCTGAACAAACCTTGTTGAGAAAAACCCTGCGAGTCGGAAACAATGCAAAGGCACCCAACAACAGCAATGCTAACTGCATCTGAGGAAGTAGACTTAAGTCTAGAGCTGCATCCACACTGGAGAGATAACCTGGTTTGCCACCACTTAAACTTGTCTGGCTCAAGGCTATGGAATTTTGGGAGTTTGTTGTGGGGCCTTCCTTCCTTAAGCTCTGGGCCCACAACAAACTCCAACTCCCAGAATTCCATAACCTTGAGTCAGAAGGAGTTAAAGCAGTGCCAAACTGGGTTATCTCTCCAGTGTGAATGCAGCCTAGGAAAGCTCATATTGCCCATGTCTTGCTTTCAGTGAGTCTCAAAGATGCTGCAAAAAATCTCTGCATACCAACAGCAACAGCAGTGTGTAGTGTGTAAGGAGCCCATGTGGTTTTGCAGTGTAAGTGCTCTGGGAGACCAGGGTTCGAATCCCTGCTCAGCCATGGAAACCCACTTGGGCAACCCCTTTCTGGGCAAATCTTGCCAAGAAAACTCCATGACCCTCAGCCCTCTTCTCCAGCTCAAAGGAGTGTCTTTGTCCAGCTCTTGCATCTGTACATGGGGATGATGGGGAATATGATGAATTGGGGGGTTCTAACTTTAGTCCTCGGTTGTATGTCATTATACTTTAGGATCTTGCCTAGTTCTTCCATAGCTGCCCTCCCCATTCTTACAGCCTGTGCAGACCGGCCATTAAGGCCAGCCTGGGGGCGGAATCTGGGCGTGGCATCCACATGGCGGTGTGATACTGCATGGCACACCACACGGTGCTTGGCGTCATGGTGCTCCTCTGGCGCTGTGTTTAGATGACGCAGGGCCAAAGGGGTGCCGTAAAGCCACAGCGGCTACAGCGCCCTTTCCAGGGTGCAAAAAAGCCACCACTTTTGTGGGTCTTTTTTGCGCCACAGAAAGGCAGATTGGGGCCATGGTGTGTGCGGTTGCCACAGCCCTGATTTGGCGAAGATGGTGGTGTCTGCTGCAGGCTGCCCCTTTTGGAAAGGTCTCCACAGCCCTTTTGTCTTCATCTGACTTCTCGACTGCAGTCCCGTTCTGATCAATATTTGATCCCAGGCATTAAAACTCTTTTACTACTACTACTACTACTACTATTATTATTATTATTATTATTATTATAGCGCTGTAGATTTGCACAGCTCTGTACATAAAAACAACAAATATAAAAGAGTAAACATGACTATGGCGTACAATCTAAGAAATGATAGGATAATACAAATAAAAATACAAATAAAAATACAAATAAAATACAAATACTATTTCTATTTCTATATCTAGGCTGAATCTGTGTATATACTCCATGGTTCCCCCCCACCCCTTATGTTCAATATTAGGCCTGCCTTTGCACTTCCTCCCTTGACCCTCCTTCGTAATTGCTGAAAAGTCAAGAATCATAGAATCCTAGAGTTGGAAGAGACCCCAAGAAGGGCCCTGATCCAGTCCAATCCCCTTCTTCTGCCATGCAGGAAATCCCAATCAAAGCAGCCCCATTGACAGATGGCCATCCAGCCTCTGCTTAAAGACTTCCAAGGAAGGAGACTCCACTAGACTCCGAGGAAGGAGTGTCTTCCACTGGCAAACAGCCCTTACTCTCCGGAAGTTCTTCCTAATGTTGAGGTGGAATCTCTTTTCCTGCAGCTTGCATCCATTGTTCCAGGTCCTGTTCTCTGGAGCAGCAGAAAACTTCTCCAGGCTAACGCCCGGTTCTCGTAAGTCAGTCCTCATAGGGCTCATGGTTTCCAGACCCGTCACCATTTTAGTGGCCCTCTTTGGACACATCATGGCTCCAGTTTCCCTCTCCTTTGTTGAATTGTGTGCCCAGAACTGGACACAGATTATCCTCCCATCTGGGGCCTGACCAGAGCAGAACAGAAGGCACTGTTACTTCCCTTGATCTAGATGCTATACTTCTATTGATGCACCTAAAATGCTTGGCCTTGTTTGTGATGCATCACATTAGACACTATATGCCATAAAATCCAGATAAAAAAACAAACAATTATATGAACCAAAGTTTATAAACCCAAGTTCATTGAGATAAAAAGGGCCACACACAATAAGACCTCTTAAAAACCACAGCCAATAGGGAAACCAATGGAGCTTTCCAGAAGCACAAACTGGCTCCTCAGTTGCCTGGGGAAATAAGTCGCCAGCGTTGCAAGGGAAGTGCCAGGTCAGTCTCTGCAGGGAGGGCGGTTCCAAAGGCCGGGTGCCCACCCCAAAAGGGTCTTCTCCTTCCAGGTCACTCACCACCCCCCCACCCCCATTTTTGGGAAAGAGGGCACTGCAGGGAGGGTCAGGTCCGTAAGTTCTCTAAGATTCTGGACCTCCAGCGGTTTGTGGAAACATGTGCCCCGGCAGCTGCATCCCACACGACCTTTTGGGGTTGGGTTAGACTTTTAGGCGTGGTTCTCCCTTTAGCTTGATCCCAGCAGTGTTGTGTGATGGTTTGTTGCCATGTTTTAAAAAATAATATTAAATGATCCAGGTGGTGCTGGAAGCGACGGATGGTTTTTGCTGCGCAGAAGGTATGTTAAATGCGTTTGTTCCAGACAATTAACTCATCTGCTGAAGCCAGAAGTCCAGGGGCATTTTTGCGATGTAGATTAACGGAGCATCTTTACCTTTAAAAACCTGGCTCTTTCCAACTTTCTCCCGTGAGAAAGGATTTTGTTTTTTGTGTATTAGTGTATCGTTTTAGTATTTTAGCATTTTGTTCAGAACTCTTCCTCTTCACCGTCTCTCAGATGAGTCTGTTTTCTTCATAAGGCTTTCTTCACCTCCAGCTTTCACACCTTTCTAGAGAAATAAATGAAACGGGTGACATTGTCCATTGCTGTGTGTGTCTGTGTGTGTAGCTTTCAGCATCTTGTTGGTTGGCTGTGGTGTGGCTCAAGCCATTGCTGACTTATGGCATCCAGCTCAGCATCTTGTAACGTACCTTCAAGTTTGGGACTAATACCCAAGTAGGTTTAACCACCCCATGACCCAGAAAGTACCAGTGGCTTTGGAGCAGCACAGCAGACAGGCCTCAACAAGGGCAGCTTGTGTCCAGCCTGGCATTTCAGTGTGGATCCTGTGCAGCGCGGTGCTGCGAATCTCCACTCCTCAAGTCACAACCCTTTAAAGCAACAACCGAGGCACCCATTTTGCCACCAGAGAGAGGTGGCAGGAACTCGTGTGAGCCTTTGGGAACCCATTGTCTGTGTGTCCTTTGCGGTTCAAGGAATGCGGGCGTTTGCTGCTGATCGGAGAAGAGGCAGCGGCCTCCTTTTTGCAAAGTGAGAACATTGCAGCAGCATCTTTAGGTTTTATGTCGGTTAACTTTTTTAGAGTTGCAAAGCTTTCTGTTCTCTGGGGGAAAACAGCGTTTCCTCCATGGTGGAGTAAATGAAAGCCTCCTTGCTCTGGTTTGGGAGGGATTGCACTCAAAGGCGACCTCAGGAGGGGGCCTGGGAGCTGTCATCTATTCTCCTCTCTCCCTGTCCTTTTTTAATAGAAGGAACTGTGGCACCTGCTTCCAAGGCCTAATTCCAGTAATGTAGTATGTCAAGCAGCAGAGAAAAAAGATCTTGTTCAATAGAGCCCTTCCTGGGGAGAGGAAGGAGAGGAGAGCAGAGGGATGCTGCTTCTCCGCATGCCCCCTTCTTCTGCTGCTTTGGAAAGTTCTTTGCAGGACTACAAAATCCCAGAATCCCCAGCCATGCTGGCTCCAAAATTTTTGAGAGCTGCGTTTGAAAAAACAACTTTTCCTAAGCTTTAATGGAAGACCTCCACCTGTTTCTGCCACCCTCTTTCTCATTCTGCTGCTCTGGAGAGACAAAGCCAGCATGGCCTAGTGCTTTGGGGCATTGGACTAGGGCCCTGGGAGACCTGGGTTCAAGTGCCTGCTCTGCCAAGTAATCCGCTTAATCTGGGTGGTAAGTTCACACTCTCCAGCCTCAGAGGGTTGCAAAGGCAAACCCCTCGACAAACACTCCTCTGGAGGTTTTCAAACCGAGGTTGGATGGCCTCTGTCCCATGGACTGCTTGGATTGTGAGTTCCCTGCATGGCAGAAGAAAGGGGTTTGAATTGGGGAGGGTCCTCCTTGGGGTCTCTCCGATTGCCAAGAAAACCCCACTGATTGCCTTAAGCTTTAAGCAGGTCTCCATAAGTCAAAAATGGCTTGGATGCACAACAACCACAACCTGAGATAGCAGCCTCTGTCTTTGTAGAATTGTGTTGATGGTAAAATAATAATAATAATAAAGAATTTTTATTTTTATCCCGCCCTTCCAGGTCAGGGCGGCTACAACAGGATGAAAATACATACAATACAGAGAAAGTTTAAAAAAACCATAACACATAACAGATAAAAAGCCCCTATAGCCCCAACCCTCATGCCACGGAAGGGAGGAGGCCCACAGGATATTTATTTTTTCCGGGGATGCCTGCTGGAATAGGAAGTTTTGAGAATCCTTCCGAAATTGGGCCAGGGGGGTGGTAGATGACGGAGCCATGGGCAGCTTATTCCAAAGGTCTGTGGCAAAGCTGTGGAAGAGAGTCTCCTCGAGGTGAGGCTAATCTGGCCCCAGGCACCTCAGTAGTTGCTGCCGAGACGATCTGAAGGGTGGCGAGGCGGAATGTGCGGGAGAGACGGTCCGTTTAGGTATCCTGGGCCCAAGCCCATTAGGGCATTGAATAGGTAATACCAACGCTAAGAGTGAGCTCGGAAGCGAATGGGGGAGCCCAGTGGAGGTGTTGCCTGGTGTCTCCGATAGTGTCAGTCTGGGGGTCATCCGTGGCCTGGGAGACTCTGGGCCAAAACCGAGACCTCTGGACAATGGTCACCAGGGATGTCTTCAGCTTTGTGCATTATTGCCCCAGCTACAGTTTCGTTCAGACATGCAAACACAACAACAAAAATAACTTCCCCATGGCTCTGACATTCCTACCACTCTCTGCCTGGAAAAACTGGACATGCTGAAGATTTGAACCCAGAATTGTCTGCAGGCAAAGCAGGTGCCTGCCTTTCTTTCCTTTCCCTTTACACTGCTTTGTCTTGATCTAAAAAAAGAGCTCTGTCTAATGGCAAAGCTTGCATGGTTCCACAAACAGTGGATGTTGGGACGGTTTTACAAACTTTTCACTCATGGCAGCCACATGTGTTTGTAAAATTAGCTTCTTTCCCCAAACCCCCCCCCATCATCCCCTCCCCCCAAATCCTTAAAGTGGGCGCTCTGAAGAAACCTTGCCAGAAGAGCCCATGAGAGGTTCACTGAGGGTTGCGTAACAGTTGGGGAAGGACTTTGAAGGCACACAAAAGCAGGAGCGCACACTCAGAAAATGGGGTCGTTGGAGGAGGAGGAGGGAAAAGGAGGCCTGGGCTTTGCAAGCCGGCAGACCAGTTCTCCTCCCTGGACGCTTCCCATGTTGCCAAACCATTGTTCCCGCCTGCTGCTGTTTGAGATACTTACGGGTCCATAAAAAGACAGCAAGGCCTTCTTCCTTCTGACTTGCATCTTCCTTGCTCCTGCGGCCGGCATTAATGGCAAGGTTGGCTTGTCTTGGTTTGTGGCGCTTCATTCTGCAACTATTATTTTCCTTTCTTTACTGAATTATAGGCCTTCCTTTCTCCTTCTCCTCCGGATGGAGTCCAAGGTGGCTTTCATTAAAAACAAGCTAAGTGGCAGAGTCTCCTCTTTTGAGGTCTTCAACAGAGGTTTGATGGCCATTTGTCAGGGATCTGTCAAATAGGTTGGACTGGGTGGCCCTTTGGGGGATCTCTCCCAACTCGTGGATTATTTATTTATTATTTATTTATTTAATGGATTTCTTTATATCCCACCCTTCTTCCAAACGATCCAAAAAAGCCTTGATTCTGCCATTTTATATAAGGGGCACCATTTTTCTATGCCATTGTCATAGTGGGGCTTGAGCATCCACAGATTTCAGTCTCCATGGGTAACAAATTAAATGTGATTAGATTAAAAACAAGCATGCAACCACAACACTTGCATACACACTGTTGCGTAATTGAATCTCAGAGCCCTGCCGAAGGAGAAAGCTCTCCATCTGCTGGCAATTGGGTAGCCAAGGAAGGGGGCAGTGGCCATCTTCCAGTGGCAGGAGTCCCACCCAAAGGCACCTGTAGAGCCCTCCACCCCAGATCCCCTTATTTTTAACTGTTATGTATTGGATTATGTCCTGGCTTTTCTCCAAGTGGGACCCCAATTAAAACTGGGGAGCTGGCTCATGTGACAAATATCATCCTCTGTTGTCCTTTTTGGGAAGCTCTTCTTCTTTGCTTCTTTCTGTCCATTCACACCTGCAGCCCAGTGGGGGACCCGGCTCCAGGGGCCAAATTGGGGCCTGGAGCTCCCCAGAGGGTCCCATCCTTTCCTTTGGTCCCAAAGGGGGGGGGTCTTACCTGCCCACTCCTTCTAAAAGTTGCAAATAAAGGTAGGGAGAGTTGGCGAGCATAAAAGTTAAGATGTTTTTAGTCTGCCGCTCTGATTTTTGGCCCCATCCACGGAAGAAGGGGGGGGGGGGGGGGGGGGGGATGGGCCCTTCAGCGGAGCTGGTTCCACAATGGGAGTCTCCAGGCTTTAAGCAGAGGTTGGGTGGGCATCTTTGGGAGGTGATAAGACAGCCCTGTTTAAGTATTGGTGGGGTGTCACATTGAGGACGGAGCAAGCTTGTTTTCTGTTGCTCCAGAGATAAGAGACCAGTGAGCACGGATAAGCTCCAGGAAAAGAGATTGCACTATCAACACTAGGAGGACTTCCTGAGAGTAAGGGCCGGTGGACAGTGACAACTCCCTGGAGTTGGGGTGGAGTTCTCTTCCTGGAGGTCTTAAACAAGCTGGATGCCATCTGTCGATGCTGTGATGGAGTGTTCCTGCATGGCAGAAGAAGGGTTGGACGGATGTCCCTTTTTGGGGTCTCTCCAACTCTAGATTCTCTGATTCTAGGAGCCTTGGTTGGCTTCCGGCTGGCAGATTGAGGTTGGGATGGATGGCCCTTGGATGTCGTCAACTCCAGACTCCATGGAGTCGCCAGTTTGATGTCTTTGCAGGTTCAGCCATCCTCAGCAGTCGCCATTTGGGTTAGCAAAGGGCTGGTTCCTCTGCTTCATCATGGGCTGGGAAAGGGGCTGTGTGGGGGAACTTCAAGTTTGGGCAGGTGAGCAGAAGAAAGTGGAAGACAGGAAGGTGGAAGACAGTCTATAGGAAAGCCCACCCTCCAAGTAAATGACTGCCAAGCCCAGTTCAGGAAGTGGAGGGGCTCAATGGAGGTGGAGGGCAAAGGAAGCATTGGGGCGGAGGAATGGCGTGGTACCTGTGTTGGGAGAAGAAGAGAGGGAATAGAAAATAAAATAGTAGTAGTATAAGAATATTTAATACCCCCCCCCCCCATTCTCTCCTCAGCGTGTCTTAGAATGGCATGGGTGCAGTTGTTGAATATTGTGAATTGCGTTGGCAAACAAACAGCTCTGGAGCGAGATCGCTGGATCATCTGGGTATTAAATGGCATGTTTGGCAGGAGGAGACCCAGCAGGCGGTTAATGTTTAACACCATCCTGGTCGGCTTCCCAAAGAGCCGTTGGTCAGACGGGGCGGCTGGCAGCGTGGCATTTGCTCAGTCGGCAAGAGGGATGGATTCTATCTTCTGTGGGCTGGACAAGGAAGGACTGTGTATGGGGGTTTGTATTGGTGACCGGCTAAATTCAAAGGAATGGTCAGCCATGGCCCTTAACATCCTGGAGAGAATGTGACCAGTGGGGTGTCAGTGGGGCCTGTCCTATGCCGTCTATAACATCTTTATCAAATGACGTGGGATGACAGAATTGGGAGCCCAACTTATCAATTTCAGATGAACACAAAGTAGGGGGAAAGCTAATACTCCAGAGGACAGGATCAAATTCAAAATGACCTGAATAGGAAGGCTGGGCCAAAGCTAACAAAATGAATTTCAACACGAGAAATGTAAGGTATGCACTTAGGGGGGAAAAATGAAATGCACAATATAGGATGGGGGGAGACATGGCTGAATGAAACACGTGGGAAAGGGATCTAGGATCCAAAGAATGACAGGTGAACATGAGTCACAGTGCGATGCAGCAGCTAAAAGGCCAATGTGAATTTATGCTGCATCAAAGAAGTAATAGTGTCTACTAGTATCAGTGACCCGAGAGGCCCCACTTGGAATACTGTGTCCAGTTCTGGGCACCACAATTCAATGACAAGAGGGAGCGTGTCCAGAGGGGGCATCCCAATAGCGAAGAGGTCTAGAAGCCATGGCTTGGAAGAGAGACTAGGGAGAAGCTGGAGATTTTAGTTTTTTTTATTGATGGTAGTTGATACCCCGCTCTTCAGCCTAAAGGCTCTCAGGAGCGGCCTGGAGAAGAGAAGGTTAAGAGGTGATATGAGGAGAGCCTGTTTAGTAGTCTGAAGGGGATGTCCCCTGAGGAGTGACAGGAAACCTGGGATAGGTTGCACGGAAGTTGCCCATATGTCGGAAAATGCTGGGAAGGGCACCCAACAGCGCGAATAATATATTGCCAATCCCTTGGAGAATTAGGGCATTTGAGAGCTGTAGCTCATCCTGTGGAACCTTGGACTTGTAGGTTACAAGGGTCTTTGAGACTTTCTGCCAAAGATGCGGGGACTCACCAAACTACAGAGCCCAGGATTCCATAGGATGGAGCCACGGAAGATAAGCGGGTTCCATTATTCACTCTGTAGAGTCAGTGGCCCCAGGACTTTTTCCAGTTCCGTCGCCCCTTCCTTTGGGCAACAACCCTTGCGCCCCTCGCTGCCGGCCCGCTGCGTATTCTGACATGAGGGCTGTTCGTCTGCGAGTTCAAAAGAACGCATCTCGGCACTGCTCCATTGAACCTTTGGGAGCAGTGAGGAAGCCTCGGACTGTCCTGGGCCTTGGCGCAAAGGCTGGTTGGGGCAAGGAGGCTCTCGGGTCACTGCGACCGGTGGCTTGGCGCGCTCCCTTTGCCCCTGGTACCAGAGGAGGCAGCTGAAGCAGGGTGGCAGCAACAAGGGCTCTCATCCTGTGGCCCTTCCAGCAAAGGCCAGGGTGGGCAAGGGGCCTTTGGCCAACTGCTTGGTTGCTGCCGCCCAGGGGACCAGGCAAAGGGACCTCAATCCTTCGTTGGTGTGGAACAAAGAAGTTGCGGCCAGGATGTGTGTGTTTTGGGGGTTGGGCAGGAGGCCATTGCCCTGGGCGGGACTGGCGGTGGGGGAAAAGGAGAGAGATTAACTACATGAATGGGTCTGTGGCGAAGGACATTCCAAGAACTGACCCAAAGCTTAAGCAAGGTCCCAATTTGAATGGCCTTTATTTTGCTATGCTTCGCCTCTGCGCCAATGGCGTAAATCCTGCGCAAGTTTACTGACCGTCCCAAAACGGGCTGCTTGAGGCAAGAGAGACGATGCCTTGAATTTTCCCCACTACGCCACTACACTAGCTAGTAGTAAACACGCTTAAGATGTGGCTTAAGGAGTGAGCTCTCGGGGCAGGGCAAAGACCACATGAAGCCAGTTAGGCTTCTGCAGTGGTCTTAAGGGACCCTTAAAAAAGTTTAGCGGCAAACCCTTCGATCCCAGCATAACTCTGAAAGGATGATGGTTCTCCTGTCCTCCTTCTCTCACACAAGACTTTGACTGAAGACCCCCTCAACCCCCCCTCGCTGACCCCCGGGTGAAAATGCAACCCATCAGATGATGCTGGGGCATCTACATGGCAATGGGCGTGGAATAGGACAGTGGCAACTCTCCCAGGCGCCCTTTCCACTCCCCAGTTCCAGCTGGAAAGCTTTCTGCCCCTAGACCTTTTCTCCAAGGCTTGAACAGCAAGTCTATCTTGCCTTACAGCTTCCCTCAGCAGTGGATGCGCCATCGGCGGTTGAAGCTCAACAGGTCCAAGGACGGAGCTTCTTGTCTTCCTCCTAAGACCACTTCAAACACTCCTTTTCTGCTCTGTGGACAACATTTCCATTCAACCAGTCCAGCAAGCCCGCATCTTGGCTTTATCTTGACTCTTCTCTGTCCGTGTATCCCTCAGATCCAGAGCCACAGCCAAGGCTTGTAGATTCCTTTTTGTACAATAGTGCAAAAATCCGACCAGATCTCACGGCCACGACTGCCAAGATCTGGTCCATAGCCCGAGTGATCGCACGACATTACTGTAATGTCCTTCATCTGCTGGGCTTCCTTTTTCTCACCTCCGTCCTTTGTAATCTCTGTCCAGCTTCAGCTGCACTAATTGTCGCTTACTATCGATGTTCTGTTGTTGGCTGTTTATCGATCAGTTCCGTATTTCCTATGTAACTGGATATGTTTATCCTATTCCTACTTGTGATTAATGTATTTTTCTGCCCTGGTTAATGAGTAACCATCCATTAGGAAGCCTTGCACTCCCTCCAGTCCATCTGCCTGGGTTCGCAGCCTCGGAGTTGAGAGGAACGGCTGGACCTCTTAACCCTTCTCTCACCACGCACGTCGCCGTCTGATATCATGTCTTTTTTTTAATTTGTAGCCTGAGGGCAGGAACCGTCTAACTAAAAAGGATTGCCATGTACAGCGCTGTGTAATTTACAGCGATTTCAATAAATAAAGGTGAATAATATAATAATGATCTTGTGCCACGCTTCCATTGGACAAACAGAGGAACGGGAGAGGCCTCCTCTCTTCATGGCTGCCTTCAAGGCGGAGTAAAAGATGTTCTTGAAACCTTCCGTGTTAATTTCTCTTTTCGTCCCTGTTCTTTGCTAAGGGCTTTCAAGCAAAGCTCTTGCTGACCGTTGTTCTGGACTCTGAAGATGGTTGGAGTGCTGGCAGTGGCACCGGCAGCGCGCATGGGATGGAGGGGAAATCCCTTCCAAGTCTACCCACCTTGTGAAAAATTGTGGCTAGATCTTGCAACAAGCAGGAGCTTAGGCGCAACGTGTCAATCGGTGGAGCTGTTCGACATAGAATCATCTGCCTAGACCCCGCCCAGGAGCCTTTGGGGGCCTGACGCCGGGGCGGGGCGGGGCTCCAAGGGGACCACAGGCCCCTCCCCTCCCCCACCAGGCGCCCCGCCCCCTCACCTGTCCGGCCCCCAGCCAGTGGGCGGGGCCAGTGACTCACCTGTCGGCTGCTGTTGCTGCGGGGCCTCTCTCCTGGCTGCCTCCTCGGGGGCTCCCTGCCTTGGCGCCGCCGGGAGGATGATGTCTTCCCCTTCCTCCTCTTGCGGCCGCCAGAGCGTGCAGGTGCCGGACGACGCGGACTTCGCCGCCTTCCGGCGGGAGTGCCAGGCCGAGGCCGGCTGGAGCCTGACCCACAGCAAGGCCGGCCTCCTCGTCTGGGTCCAGCACGACGGGCCCGGCCCCGACAACGCCCCGGCCGCGGCCCCCGGGACCCTCCAGCGGATCAAGGTGAGTGGGGCAGGCTGGGCCCAAGGAGGACTGGCCCGGCTGCCATCAGCCCCAGGGAGGGAGAAGAGGAGGAGGAGGAGGAGGACAGGGCCTCCCCTGGGAGAAGCCTGGGTCCAGGGCTGGGCTCCCAGGTTCAAGAAGGGGGCCAAAATGGGGAAGGGCCTGGAGAAGAGCAGGGGGAGAGGGGAGAGCCCCAGCAGGGCCCTCTTCTTCTTCTTCTTCTTCTTCTTCAAGTTCTGCCCTGCAGGAACTCCCCAGCAGCCAAGCCCTCCCTGGAAGAGGAGGAGGCCAGCCAGCCTCCAAGGAGGGGGCTCCCCCACCATCTCCCCGGAAGGAGCCGGAGCCCCTCTCCAGCAGCTGCCCCTCCTGAGGTTGAGCTGGAATCGCATCCATTGCTCCATTGGGTCCTTAGTCTCTGGAGCAGCAGAAAACACGCTTGCTCCCTCCTGACTGTGAGGCTAGCCCTGGTGAAGTGTCACGGTGAGGAGGAGGGAGCAAACTTGTTTTCTGCTGCTCCAGCGAACAGGATGCAATGGAGCAATGCATGCAAGCTCCAGGAAGAAAAGAACCCCCCTCAGCATTAGGAGGAACTTCCTGGCAGTGAGCTCTCTCTCCTTCTTTGGGGCTCTTCCAGCAGAGGCTTGGCAGAAGAAGGGGCTTGGCCTGGATCAGGGCCCTCCTGGGGGTCTCTGCCAACTCTATGATCTGGGCATGTTGACCACCAGAAGGAAGCCCTCCCTCCGGCATTTGGCTGGGGCTCAGAAGGCCCTCCCCTGCCCTAGTCCTGGTCAGTCAGTGGGTCAGTCTCTGGTGGGATTTCCAAAGGCACAAAACAGGCCCTCCTCAGATGCCCACTTGGCACCAGGGCTGCTTTATGGCACAGCCTTTTCCAGGGGATTGGCACAGGTCCTGCCTTGGGCATTATTCTACGTGGCTTTTAAATTGCTTGGCTTCAAGTGATAAAACTTGCATTATGTTTATTTGGGGCTTTTAAAATTATCGTTGTTTATGCTGCCATAGGAGCCTTGGTTCTCAGGGGGAGTATAAATGCTGTATTTAAAATCATCATCATCATCATCCCTTTTTCTGAGTCTGGGAGTCAAGGCTGTATTCAAAATTTAAACCAGCTAAAAGTTACAGAGTACAAAAGCTAAAAGCCTAATTCAGCTGTCAGTAAAATCAAAGAGGCCATTAAAAACCCCCAGCAAAAGTGAACCAGAAAGCCAGTGAAAGAGCCTTTCTTTCTCGGCTGTCAGTCAGGAAAGGCCTCCTTGACAGCCCTGTTTAAATATTGGAAGGGATGTCCTACTGAGGATGGAGCAAGTTTGTTTTCTGCTGCTGCAGAGAAGAGGACACAATGGAGCAATGGTCATAGAATCATGGAGTTGGAAGAGACCCCAAGGGCCACCCAGTCCAACCCCTTGCCATGCAGGAACTCCCAATCCACAAGCAAGAGGAAGAGAGGCCACTTAAACATTAGGAGGAACTTCTACATTTGGAAACCATGGAGCCCTGAATTGCTGGGGATGTTTAGCCTGGAGAAGAGAAGCTTAAGAGGTGATATGATGAGAGCCCTGTTTCAATACTTGAAGGGATGCCATATTGAGGAGGGAGCAAGCTTGTTTTCTGCTGCTCCAGAGAATAGGACCCAATGGAGCAATGGATCCAACCTGCAGGAAAAGCGATTCCAGCTCAACGTTAGGAAGAACTTCTATCTCTGGAAACCATAAAGCCCTATGAGGAGATGCTTATTGAGCTGGGTATGAAGAGATGGTTAACAGATGAGCAGAACTGAGCAGGACAAAAAAAGGGGGGAGGTGAGTGGATGCCCCTCAGGGGTCCCCACTCTGTTATTCTGTGTATTCCTGCGTGGCAGAAGGGAGGTTTGACTGGATGGCCCTCAGGGGCCCCTTCCAACTCTAGGGAGTTGTTCTCACTGGCTTATATGCCAGGTTACCAATCGAATCCAAGGTATGGCGTTCCTATTGGAAACCAAATTAACTCTAGAACGGTTCTAGAGTAACCCGCAATCATAGCACCTCTTAACCTTCTTTTCTCCAGGCTAAACATCCCCGGTTCTCGTAAGTCATTCCTCATAGGGCTTCATGGTTTCCAGACCCTTCACCATTTTAGTGGCCCTCCTTTGGACACATGGCTCCAGTTTCTCCTCGTCCTTTTTGAATTGTGGTGCCCAGAACTGGACACAGGATTATCTCCATCTGGGGCCTGACCAGAGCAGAACAGAATGGCACTGTTACTTCCCTTGATCTAGATGCTATACTTCTATTGATGCAGCCTAAAATCGCATTGGCCTTGTTTGCTGATGCATCACATTAGACACTATATGCCATAAAATCCAAGATAAAAAACAAAACAATTATTATGAACCAAAGTGTGATAAAACCCAAGTTCATTGAGATAAAAAGGGCCACACACAATAATGACAGCTTAAAAAGAAAACCAGCAGCCAAGAGGGAAACAATGGAGCTTTCCAGAAGCACAAACTGGCTCCTCAGTTGCCTGGGGAAATAAGTCGCCAGGCGGTGCAAGGAAGTGCCAGGTCAGTCTCTGCAGGGAGGGCGTTCCAAAGGCCGGGTGCCACCCCCAAAAGGGTCCTTCTCCTTCCAGGTCACTCACCCAGCCCCCCCACCCCCACCCCATTTTTGGGAAAGAGGGCACTGCAGGGAGGGTCATGGTCCTAAGGTCTCTAAGATTCTGGACCTCCAGCTGTTGTTGGAAACACAGGTGCCCCGGACAGCTGGCAATCCCAACACGACCTTTTGGGGTTAGGGTTAGACCTTTTAGGCTTGGGTCTCCCTGTATTTCTTGATCCCAGCAGTGTGTTTGTGATGGGTTTGTTGCGCATGTTTTTAAAGAAATAATATTAAATGATCCAGGTGTAGCTGGAAGCGACTGATGGTTTTCGAAACTGTTTCTGCGCAGAAGGTATTTTAATGCGTTTGTTCCAGACAATTAACTCATCTGCTGAAGCCAGAAGTCCAGGGGCATTTTTGCGATTGTAGATGATAATGGAGCATCTTTCTACCTTTAAAAACCTGGCTCTTTCCAACTTTCTCCCGTGAGAAAAGGATTTTGTTTTTTGTGTATTAGTGTATTCTTTTAGTATTTTAGCATTTTGTTTGCAGAACTCTTCCTCTTCACCGTCTCTCAGATGAGTCTGTTTTCTTCATAACGGCTTTCTTCACTCTCCAGCTTTCACACCTTTCTAGAGAAATAAATGAATACGGTGACATTGTCCTATTGCTGTGTGTGTCTGTGTGTGTAGCTTTCAGCATCTTGTTGTTGTTGCTGTTGTGTGGCTTCAAGCCATTGCTGACTTATGGCATCCAGCATCAGCATCTTGTAACGTACCCTTCAAGTTTGGACTAATACCCAAAGTAGGTTTAACCACCCCATTGACCCAGAAAGTACCAGTGGCTTTGGAGCAGCACAGCAGACAGGCCTTCAACAAGGGCAGCTTGTGTCCAGCCTGGCATTTCAGTGTGGATGACCTTTGCAGCGGCGGTGCTGCGAATCTCCACTCCTCAAAGTCACAACCCTTTAAAGCAACAACCGAGGCACCCATTTTGCCACCAGAGAGAGGTGGCAGGAACCGTGTGAGCCTTTGGGAACCCATTTCTGTGTGTCCTTTGCGGTCAAGGGAAGGCTGCGTTTGCTGCTGATCGGAGAAGAGGCAGGCGGCCTCCTTTTTGCAAAGTGAGAACATTGCACAGCATCTTTAGGTTTTATTTCGTTTACACTTTTTTAGAGTTGCAAAGCTTTCTGTTCTCTGGGGGAAAACAGCGTTTCCTCTCATTGTGGAGTAAATGAAAGCCTTCCTTGCTCTGGTTTGGAGGGATTCGCACTCAAAGGCGACTCAGGAGGGGGCCTGGGAGATGTCATCTATTCTCTCTCTCTCCCTTTCCTTTTTTAATAGAAGGAACTGTGGCACCTGCTTTCCAAGGCCTAATTCCAGTATATACTGTATGTCAAAGCAAAGCAGAGAAAAAGATCTTGTTCAATAGAGCCTCTCCTGGGGAGAGGAGAGGAGAGGCAGAGGGATGCTGCTTCTCCGCATGCCCTTCCTTCTGCTGCTTTGGAAAGTTCTTTTGCAGGACTACAACTCCCAGAATCCCCAGCCATGCTGGCTCCAAAGTTTTTGAGAGCTGCAGTTTGAAAAAACAACTTTTCCTAAGCTTTAATGGAAGGACCTCCACCTGTTCTGCCACCTCTTTTTCATTCTGCCTCTGGGAGAGACAAAGCCAGCATGGCCTAGTGCTTTGGGCATTGGACTAGGGCCCTGGGAGACCTGGGTTCAAGTGCCTGCTCTGCCAAGTAATCTGCTTAATCTGGGTGGTAAGTCACACTCTCTCAGCCTCAGAGGGTTGCAAAGGCAAACCCCTCTGAACAAACCCTCCTCTGGAGGTTTTCAAACCGAGGTTGGATGGCCCTCTGCCCCATGGACTGCTTGGATTGTGAGTTCCTGCATGGCAGAAGAAAGGGGTTGAATTGGAGGGTCCTCCTTGGGGTCTCTCCTGATTGCCAAGAAAACCCCACTGATTGCCTTAAGCTTTAAGCAGGTCTCCATAAGTCAAAAATGGCTTGGATGCACAACAACCACAACTCTGAGATAGCAGCCTCTGTCTTTGTAGAATTGTGTTGGTGTTGCCTGGTGTCTGAAGCTGGTCAGTCTTGGGGGTCATCCGTGGCTCTGGAGACTCTGGGCCAAAACCTGAGACCTCTGGACAATGGTCCCAGGGATGTCTTCATGCTTTGTGCATTATGCCCCAGCTACAGTTATCGTTCAGACATGCAAACAACAACACAAAAATAACTTCCCCATGGCTCTGACATTTCCTACCACTCTCTGCCTGGAAAAACTGGACATGCTGAAGATTTGAACCCAGAATTGTCTGCAGGCAAAGCAGGTGCCTTGCCTTTCTTTTCCTTTCCCCTTTACACTGCTTTTGTCTTGATCTAAACAAAGAGCTCTGTCTAATGGCAAAGCTTGCATGGTTCCCCCAAACAGTGGATGCTCTAGGGACGGTTTTACAAACTTTTCACTCAGTGGCAGCCACATTGTTTTTTAAAATTAGCTTCTTTCCCCAAACCCCCCCCCACCATCCCCCCCCCCCAAATCCTTAAAGTGGGGCCTCTGAAGAAACCTTGCCAAGGAAAGCCCATGAGAGGTTCACCTGAGGGTTGCGTAACAGTTGGGAATGACTTGAAGGCACACAAAAGCAGGAGCGCACACTCAGAAAATGGGCCTTGGAGGAGGAGGAGGAGGAAAAGGAGGCCTGGGCTTTGCAGCCGGTCAGACCAGTTCTCCTTCCCTGGACGCTTCCTCTTTGCCAAACCATTTGTTCCGCCTGCTGCTGTTTGAGATACTTACGGGTCCCATAAAAAGACAGCAAGGCCTTCTTCCTTCTTGCACTTGCATCTTCCTTGCTCTCTGGCTTGGCATTAATGGCAAGGTTGGCTTGTCTTGGTTTGTGATGCTTCATTCTGCAACTATTTATTCCTTTCTTTACTGAATTTATAGCCTTCCTTTCTCCTCCGATGGGATCCAAGGTGGCTTTCATTAAAAACAAGCTAAAGTGGCAGAGTCTCCTTCTTTGAGGTCTTTCAACAGAGGTTTGATGGCCATTTGTCAGGGATCTGTCAGAATAGGTTGGACTGGGTGGCCCTTTGGGGGATCTCTCCCAACTCCGTGATTTTATTTATTTATTTATTTATTTAATGGATTTCTTTATATCCCACCCTTCTTCCAAACGATCCAAAAAGCCTTGATTCTGCCATTTTATATAAGGGGCACCATTTTTCTATGCCATTGTCTATAGTGGGGCTTGAGCATCCACAGATTTCAGTCTCCATGGGTAACAATTAAATGTGATTAGATTAAAAATACAGCATGCAACCACACACTTGCATACACACATGTTGCGTAATTGAATCTCAGAGCCCTGCCTGAAGGAGAAAGCTCTCCATCTGCTGGCATTGGGAGGCCAAGGAAGGGGCCAGTGGCCATCTTCCAGTGGCAGGGAGTCCCACCCAAAGGCACCTGAGAAGCCCTCCACCCCAGATCCCCTTATTTTTAACTGTTATGTATTTGGATTATGTCCTGCTTTTCTCCAAGTGGGACCCACATTAAAACTGGAGCTGGCTCATGTGACAAATAGCATCCTCTGTTGTCCTTTTTGGGAAGCTCTTCTTCTTCTTTGCTTCTTTCTGTGCCATTCACCTGCAGCCCAGGTGGGGGACCCTGGCTCCAAGGGGCCAAATTGGGGCCCTGGAGCTTCCCCAGAGGGTCCCATCCTTTCCTCCTTGGTCCCAAAGGGGGGAGTCTTACCTGCCCCACTCCATTCTAAAAGTTTCAAATAAAGGTAGGGAGAGTTGGCAGCATAAAAGATCTACAGATGTTTTCAGTCCTGCCACCTCCTGATTTTTGGCCCCATCCACTGAGAAAGTGGATTGGGCCCTTCAGCCGGAGCTGAGTTTCCACAATGGAGTCTCCATCTTTAAGCAGAGGTTGGGTGGCCATCTTTGAGGAGGTGATAAGACAGCCCTGTTTAAGTATTGGAGGGGTGTCACATTGAGGACGGAGCAAGCTTGTTTTCTGTTGCTCCAGAGAATAAGAGACAGTGGAGCACTGGATGTAAGCTCCAGGAAAAGAGATTGCACTTCAACACTAGGAGGACCTTCCTGAGAGTAAGGGCTGTTGGACAGTGGATCACACTCCTTCCTCAGTGGAGATTGTGGTGGAGTCTCCTTCCCTGGAGGTCTCTAAACAGAGGCTGGATGGCCATCTGTCAATGCTGTGATGGAGTGTTCCTGCATGGCAGAATGAAGGGGTTGAACTGGATGTCCCTTTTTGGGGTCTCTTCCAACTCTAGGATTCTCTGATTCTAGGAGCCCTCTGGTTGTGTCTTCCTGCCTGGCAGATTGAGGTTGGACTGGATGTTCCTTGGATGTCCCTTCCAACTCCAAGACTCCATGAGTCCCATGTTTCTGAATGTCTTCTGCCAGGTTCAGCCATCCTCAGCAGTCCAGCCATTTGGGTTTAGCAAAGGCTTTCCTCTGCTTCATCCATGGTCTGGGAAAGGGGCTGTGAACTTCAAGTTTGGGCAGGTGATGCAAGAAGAATATTGGAAGACAGGAAGGTGGAAAGACAGTCTATAGGAAAGCCCACCCCTCCAAGTAAATGACTGCCAAGCCCAAGTTTTCAGTAGCTGGAGGGCTCAATGGAGGTTGGAATGGCAAAGGAAGCATTGGGGCAGATGAATGGCTGTACCTGTGTTGGGAGAAAGGAAGGATATAAGAAAATAAAATAGTAGTAGTAATATTAATAATTATAATAATTCCCCCCCCCAATTCTCTCTCTCAGCGTAGTCTTAGAATGGCATGGAGTGCAGTTGTCTGAATATTGTAATTGCTTTGGCAAACAAACAGCTCTGGAGACAGACGATCGCTCGGATCATCTGGGTATTAAATGGCATGTTTTGAGCAGGAGACCCAGCAGGCTGGTTAATGTTTAAACAACCATCCTGGTCTGCTTCCCAACAAGAGCCCTTGCGTCCAGACGGTGGCTGGCTGGCAGCCTGGCATTTGCTCAGTCTGCAAAGAGGGATGATTCATATCTTTCTGTGGGCTGGACAAGGAGAGACTGTTAGGTGGGTTTGTCATTGGCTGACCGGCTGAATTCAAAGGATGGTCAGCCATGGCTCCTTTTCATCCTGGAGAGAAGTGACCAGTGGGGTGTCCGGTGGGGCTCTGTCCTGGGCCCAGGGCTATTCAACATCTTTATCAATGACCTGGATGACAGAATTGGGAGCATACTTATCAAATTTGCAGATGACACCAAATTAGGAGGAATAGCTAATACTCCAGAGGACAGGATTAAAATTCAAGATGAACCTGAATAGACTAGAAAGCTGGGCCAAAGCTAACAAAATGAAATTCAACACAGAGAAATGTAAGGTACTGCACTTAAGGTGGAAAAATGAAATGCACAGATATAGGATTATGGGAGACACCTGGCTGAATGAAACTACGTGTGAAAGGGATCTAGGAGTCCAAATAGATGACAGGTTGAACATGAGTCAGCAGTGCGATGCAGCAGCTAAAAAGGCCAATGTGATTTATGCTGCATCAATAGAAGTATAGTGTCTCTAGATCAGAGACCCAGAGGCCCCACTTGGAATACTGTGTCCATTTCTGGGCACCACAATTCAATTACAAGATGGAGCGTGTCCAGAGGAGGGCATCCCAAAATAGCAAAGAGTCTAGAAGCCATGCCCTTTGAAGAGAGACTTAGGGAGAAGCTGGAGATTTTATTTATTTTTATTGATGGTATTTATACCCCGCTCTTCAGCCCTAAAGGCTCTCAGAGCGGCCTGGAGAAGAGAAGGTTAAGAGGTGATATGAGGAGAGCCCTGTTTAAGTATCTGAAGGGATGTCACACTGAGGAGTCACAGGAAACCCTGGGATAGAGTTGCACGAAGATTGCCATACGTCGGAAAATTCTGGAAGGCACCCAACAACAGCAGCAAATAATAATATTTGCAATCCCATTGGTAGAAATTATGCATTTTAAGAGCTGTAGCTCATCCTGTGGAACCCTTGGACTTGTAGGTTTACAAGGTCTTTAGACTTCTCTGTCAAAGAATGCGGGTGACTCACCAAACTACAGATCCCAGGATTCCATAGGATGGAGCCACGGAAGATAAAGCGGTTTCATTATTTCTACTCTGTAGATCAGTGGTCCCCAGACTTTTTCCAGCTTCCGTCTCCCCTTCCTTTTGGGCAACAACCCTTGCGCCCCTCTTGCCCCCGCTGCGTATTTCTTGACATGAGGGCTGTTCTTCTGCAGATTCAAAAGAACCAATCTCGGTCACTGCTCCCATTGCACCTTTGGAGCAGTGATTGTGAAGCCTCTCGACTGTCCTGGCCTTGCAGCAAAAGCTGGTTGGGGCAAGAGGCTTCTCGGTCACTGCTTGACCGGCTGCTTGGTCGCTGCTCCCTTTGCCCCTGGTCACTAGAGGAGCAGCATCTGAGCAGCCGGCTGGCCAGCAACCAAGAGGCCTCTCATCCCTGCTGCCCTTCCAGCAAAGGCCAGGGTGGGCAAGGGGCCTTTTGGCCAACTGCTTGGTTGCTGCTCCCAAGGTGACCAGGTGCAAAGGGACTCTCAATCCTTCTTTGTTGGAACAAAGAAAGTTGCGGCCAGGATATGTGTGTGTTTTGGGGGTTTGCAGAGGCCACTTGCCCTGGGCTGGAGACTGGCGTGGATGGGGAAAAGGAGAGAGATTAACTACATGAACTGTTCTGTGGCGAAGGACTATTTCCAAGAACTGACCCCAAAGCTTAAGCAAGGTCCCAATTTTGAATGGTCCTTTATTTTGCCTATGCTTCTCCTCTGCTGCCACATGGGCTAAATCCTTGCTCCAGTTTACCTGACCGTCCCAAAACGGTGCTGCTCTGAGCAAGAGAGACGATGCCTTGCAAGTTTCCCCACTGCCACTACTACTACTAGTAGTAACAGCTTAAGATGTAGCTTAAAGGAGTGAGCTCTCATGGGCAGGCAAAGACCACATGAAGCAGTGAGGCTCTGCAGTGGTCTTAAGGGACCCTGAAAAGAAGTTTAGCGCAACCCTCATCCCGCTATAACTCTAAAGGATGATGGTTCTCCTTGTCTCTCTTCCACACCAAGACTTTGACTGAAAGCCCCCCTCGCTGACCCCCGGTGTAAATGCACCCACAGATGATGCTGGTGCATCTACATGGCATGGGCTTGGACTAGGACAGGTGGCAACTCTCCCAGGCCCCTTTCCAGCTCCCCATTTCCATGATCTTGTGCCACGTCTTCCATTGGACAAACGGAGGAAACTGGAGAGGCCTCCTCTCTTCATGGCTGCCTTCAAGGCGTGATAAAGATGTTCTTGAACCTTCCTTGTAATTTCTTCCCTGTTCTTTGCTGAGGGCTTTCAAGCAAAGCCTCTTGCCTGACCTGTTTTTCTGGACTCTGCAGATGGTTGGAGTGCTGGCAGTGGCACCGCAGGCGGCGCATGGGATGGAGGGGAACTCCCTTCCAAGTCTACCCACCTTGTGAAAAATTGTGGCTGAGATCTTGCACAGCAGAGCTTAGCGCAACAGTTGCATCGGTGGAGCTGTTCTACATCTTTCCACGCCGTTTGGTGGCTGGCAGAGAGCAGAGCAAGGAGCCTATGGCTCTGTGGCCATGCGCAGACTGGTCATGTCGCTCATTAGGATTGCCATAAGTCAGGAATTGCTTGAAGTCACACGACAACAAGGCCAACCCAGCTTGCCACTTGTTATATGAACTGGACGGCGGCTTCTGGCCAGGCTGGTCTGGATGCTGGGAAGCAGCATAAATCTACAGGTGGCTATGATGGCTTTGGGCAATTTGGGGGCAAATGGAGGTGGGGGATTCTGCAAAGCCATAAATGAGGGCATTGCCAGGTGCTTCTGCAATCCCCCGTGTCCTCCAGCAGCCACTGAATGGACATGGGGGGGGTTACAATGGCTAAATGAGGACCCTGGGTGCACATGTGCATGTGTGGTATGGGTGGGAGGGTGAGAATACTAACCTCTGCAATGACCCCAGAGAGGGATGCCCACTTGGACGGTGAGTATATAGGTCCATTTATGTCACCAACTGGATGCCAGTATGGGCGAACTGTGGCTTCACCCCAGTGCAACACATCCAGGGCCCAGGAAAAGACCCAGAAAGGAATGCAAGCAAGGGCAGGAAAATGTTATAGGTGATGCTACAGTGACCCATTCTCAGTTTGGGCATGATCCGCTGGGAAGTTCCTCCCAAGGAAGCTTCATCAAAACAAATGGGATGTGTGTGCTTTTTGCCCTATTTTACTGATCATGTTGAGAGGCTGGAATATTAACTGGCTAACTTAAATATTTATATCCTGCCCTATATCTGAGGGTCTCTGGGTGGAATATAGTTGAATAATGTCAGAAACCTTTAAAACAATGGGAATATTTGTGGAAGACCAAAACCTTAATTAAACCACTTAGCAATCTGAACAAGGCAATTTAAAACCAATTAAAAGAGTTTAAAATAATTCATTCAAACCAGCTAATAATAAGCTGGATGGCCACCCGTCGCAGGGGCTGCTTTGACGGAGAGTTCCTGCATGGCAGAAGAAGGAGGGGGCTGGGCTGGATCAGGGCCCTTCCTGGGGTCTCTTTCATCTCTAGGGTTCTATGATTCTAAAGTTTGAAAGACATATGGGTTGAGTCTCCCTTATCTGAAATGCTTGGGACCAGAAGTGTTTGGACTACAGATTCTTTTGGATTTTGGAATACCCGTATTTCCAGCATGGCTCAAGGATTTGAGTGTTAGACTGTGATTTTGGACTCGAGTTTAATTCCCAGTTTGGCCACAAAACGCACTGGTTAATCTTGGGCCAGTCACACTCTCTCAGCCTCAAGGGAAGGCCATGGCAACCTCCTCCAAACTAATCTTGCCAAGAAAACCCTGCAATAGCTCCACCTTAGAGTTGCTGTAAATTGGAAGTAACCTGAAGACACAACACAACAACACAACAAGTATTTTATAAATACATTATATAATAATATTATATAATGTAATTATATGTACATGATGGGCAATCGTAGAGATGGCATCCAAATCTAAACGTAACATTCATTTATGTTTTGTACACAACTTATAATCTTAGCCTGAAGGCAATTTTATATAGTATTTTTTAATAATTTTGTGCATGAAACAAAGTTTGCATACATTGAAATATCATAAATGGAAGGTGTCACTCTCTCAGCCGCCCAGGGAAAAGAGTTTTAGTTTGGGGGTTATTTTGGGATTCTGAATAAGGAAGACTCAACACAGGGCCCAAGGAGAGATCGCAGCGGAGCACACTTACTTACACACAGGACACACTTCTTAAGAGATGTGCTTCATTGCCATCTCTCCTCTGGAGGAGCAAAATGTGAGCGATGGTCCTTGGACAAATGCCCAGAGGATTATAGAAGAGGCGGCTGGCCAGGCGCATCATGGGCTCCATCCCAGGGCTTCTGAGCATGGGAGGATGGAGGTCAGCCTGGCTGGCTGCAAGGAATGTGGCATACGTGGCACTGTCCGGCTCTGTCCAGACCAGCGTCTGCACTTGGGGGCCTGGCTCCCTTCTTGCCCACAGCGCAGCCTTCCTCCCTTTGACGTGGTCCCATTGGTGGCCATCCTTCGTTAAAACCCAGAGCAGTAATTACAGGGGACTGGCTAGGAACGGTTGAGATCAGCTTTTGCAAACGTTCCCTTTTGGGATTACAGATTCACAACTGGCCATTTTAGATGCAGGATTCTGGGATGGATAGGGCTTTGGGTCTTTTTGAAGTAATGCGCTGGTTCTGATGCAGGCATGTTTCCTGATTGGTTTTTGCAAAACATTGCCCTTTTAGATTCCAAACTCCAGAAACGGAGTTGAAGGTTTTTATGGCTGGCATCCATAGATTTTTGTGGGTCTTTTGGGGTTATGTGGCTCTTCTAGAACATGGCCACATAGCCTGAAAAAACCAGGCAGGGGATTCTGGGATTTGGAGTTTAGAAAAGGTGATGTTCTCATCCTGCTGCTGCTGCTGGACGCTTCCGTTTGCATCGCTAGAGACATGAAGGCCTGGGGGAGAAACACCGGGGAAACTTTCCCCCCTTGAATCATGCTAAAATAAAGCGTTCCATAATTTATTTTCCTCCTTCTAAAAGATTTTTTGTTCTGGGTTTGTTTTTCTGATTTTCTCTAGGCTTCACATCTCTGAGCATGAGAAGCAAAACTTGGAAAAGTTACTTTTAAAATGAATTCAATACTTTCAAGTTATATAACTTTCTTGTATTGTTGGGTTTTTAGGAATTAACTGCTATAGGCTTTTAAGGCTGTGCTGTCTGTTAATGGATTTTGAAAGGGTTTAATTCTCTATACAGTAGATGGTTTAATTACTCTTTAGAGTAGCATACTGTATATGTGTGTATGTGCACACAGTGGACCCTTAGTATCTGCTGGGACCCTCCGCAGATCCCAAATATCTGTGCATGCTCAAGCCCCACTGGCCTAGCAAAATGGTGCCCCCCCCAAGCTGTAGATGGTTGAATCTGTGTTTGCAGGATCCATGGACGCAGAATCCGTGGCTGTGCAATCTATGGACATGGAGGGGCAACTTTGTTGTGTGTATGTGTACACAGACGTCCATACAATGAACATGGGATCCAAGTGCTACAACCGTGCAAATGCAAAAGTAACTGTCACTCTCCTGACACTCAGCCACTTCTGCAGATTAAGATTAAGGTCAAGGGGAGCACCAGACTAAGGGAAGCATTTTAGGAGACAGGTTGAAGTCCAGCCAATATTTGCATTGAAGTGATGATCTTGGATGTATTCTGCTTTGGTACCCAAGCTCTTGTTCACTCTTGGAGGAATTGGAGGCTGGCAAATTGGGTGTATTTTATTGATGCGTCTACATCCTGTAAGAACATCCTTCATGTTAGCAGAGTCAATATTGGCTCACAGCTGCTCAAGGGGCCGAGTGCGAGTGCCTTCCCGGATCCCCAGCAGGAAGCTTCCTTTGCCTGCCATTGCCTCCTCTTCCTTGCCCCTTCCCATCGAATGCCTTGTGGGGGGGGGGTGTGTGCAGGGAAACTTTGGACTACAACTCCCATCATGTCCGGCTGCAGGGGAGCCTGGGTGTTGTTGTCCCAGACAGGGATGCTCTCCAGCTCAGGCTCTTGTGGTTCAGAAGGAACTGCCTCTGTCAATCAATCAATTAATCAATCGATCACTTTATGTATAGCCTGCCCTTTCAAGGAGGAGGTGTCATGAAACTCTTTGCAGAATTAAAGCTGTTTAAAACATAAGGAACTTAGAATAAAAACTAGACATCTGGGTAAAAGAGAAGTCCTTGCATGTGAACGGTGGGCCCTCCAGCATCCATTGGGGTTTGGTCCCAGCACTGCCATGGAAAGGAAAATCTGTAGATGCCCAAGTCCCATTAAATACAGTGGGCTTGTAAAATCGCATCCCTTATATAAAAGGGTCAGAATCTAAGGTTTGCTTTTGGGAATTTTGTTTGGAATATTTTCAAGCCCTGGATAGTGGAATCCATGGGCTCAGGATCTGTGGATACGGAGGGCCAACCGTAAAGCATCCAGCCTCCCAATGCCTGCGGAAGAAGAACAGGAATCCCAGAGCGGCCCCAAAGAAAGCCCAAAAGTGTCCAGGGAACTGGTGGGGCTGGAGTAAGGCCCCCTGTGAGGACCTAAGAGGTCAAGCCAGTTTCAGGAGACAAAGTGTCCTTTTCCAGAACTGGATCAAGGGTTCCCTTGGTGTTGGAAAGGGACACACATGGCTACGAGAGCATTAGCTTTATGGGTGGTAAATTATGCAGCAAATGTCACATATAGCAATACAGTAGCATTTCTATACTGCTTATGAGTGCGTTTAGAAGCACAGAATCATAGAGATGCCAAGGACCACCCAGTCTGCCATGCAGGAACTCACAATCAAAGCATCTGTCTATTTCCCTTCCAAAATGGTGGCCAAAGGTGGTCTAAAGGAGCAGAAATGGAAGGAAAAGGCTTCCCTTTGGTCACTGGGTTTGCCTTTCCATCCCTTTGGGGACAAGGGGAGACCCCTGGACTCTGGACATTTGACCATCTCTGTTCTGGAGCTGGAGGAGCTCCACTTTTGGGAGGATGATGTATTGTGTATTCCTGCATGGCAGAAGGGGCTTGGACTGGGTGGCCCTTGGGGGTCTCTTTACGCTCTAGGAATCTATGGCTAGACCCCAGGGATGCATCTACAGCGCAGAAATAATAATAATAATAATAATAAGTTCTGCATGATAGTTTTTTGTAGGAATTTCAGGCTATGTAGCCATGTTCTATTATGTGGGTTTTTCTGGCTATGTAGCCATGTTCTAGAAGAGTTTCTTCAGTGAAACATCTGGAAGAAACTCTTCTAGAACATGGCCACATAGCCTGAAAAACCCACAAAAAACTATGGCTGCTGGCCACGAAAGCCTTTGACTTCATGTTCTGCATAGTGTTTATAATCAAAGCATCCCCATTGACTAATTGGCCACCCAGCCTCTGCTTAAAGACCTCCAAGGAAGGAGACTCCATTACTCTCCATTGAGGAAAGAGTGCGTTCTGCTGTCGGACAGCCCTTACTCTCAGGAGGTTCCTCCTAATGTTGAGCTGGAATCTCTTTTCCTGGAGCTTTCATCTATTGCTCTGTGTCTTAGTCTCTGGAGCAGCAGAAAACAAGCTTGCTCCATCCTCAGTATCTGACACCCCTTCCAATATTTAAACAGGGCTATCATGCGCTCTTGTCAGATAACGTGGTCCATTCCAAGGAGCGCTGCTTTTTGCATTAATGCCCTTGTCAGTTTCACAGTCCGTTGCTTGTGTTCTTACTGTTATTGGAACCACAACTGTTTTCTTTCTTTCCATACCTCTGGGAAAAGGAAAGAAATGTGTCTCTGGCGGTGAGAGATGCTTTGGCAGCAATTCCAAACAAACTGATAAAACATCTGGTTGACGTTGGCAGAGATGGGATCGCAGCCGCGCAGTTATGAAACAACAACAACAACAACAACAACAATAATAATTTTTATGTCTATCTTCCCGCCTTTCCCAATGGATCGAAGCGGGATCACAACAAGGTTAAAATTTCAATTACAGTATTGCAGCATTAGTTATTGCACCATTAAAACCACAGTAAAAAATGAAAGCATAAGAACCTAAAAACTTTAACATCAATCAATCAATCAATCAATTGCGGGGTCAGCTGTTCTCGTTCCATCCTAGTGGTCTTCATAGGAGGTCAGGAGGAGAAGCGCGGCGGAAGAGCTGCCTTTACTGCCTTCTTGAAGGTTTCTAAGGATGAAACAAGGCCGGTCTCCTTTGGGAGTCCGTTCCAAAGTCTAGGGGCAGCTATGCTGAATGCCTTCAGGGAAATAGGAACATGTTGGGATGATGGTATCTCCAACAGGATCTTCCCACTTGTTCTGAGAGTGCGGGACGGATTGTATAGGGAGATGTGTTCCCACAAGTAGCCCGGACCCAAGCCATGTAGGGCTTTAAAGGTGATAACCAACACTTTGTATTGCGCCTGGAAGCTAATTGGCAGCCAGTGTGGATCTTTCAAGATAGGTGTTATATGGTCAAGTCTCGAAGAGCTAGTGACCAACCTGGCTACCGCATTTTGCACTAGTTGGAGCTTCCGAACTTGATACAAGGGTAGCCCCATGTAGAGCACATTGCAGAAGTCGAGATGGGAGATTACCAGAGCAAGTACTACAGCTTCCAGGTCCTTTTGGTTGAGGTAGAGTCGCAGTTGGCGTATCAACCGAAGTTGGTACCAAGCACTTCTGGCCGTCACATCCACTTGAGAAAACAGACTCTGTTTGGAATGGGCCACATTGTTGTTGTTCTTGTTAACTGCCACCATTAAATTGACTTCAACGTTTGGTAACTGTGTGAATGAGAGGCCCCAAGTCGCCCTTTCGGACCCAAGGTGGCCGCCATGGTGGCTTCCCTGACGGACTCCCTCCACCTCTTGTCCTCCTTCCCTTGGCCTTATCAAGCATCATGTGCCCAAAGTACAATAGTCTCAGTTTAGGCATCTTGGCTCCCAGGGAGAGTTCTGGCCTGGTTTTCTCCAGGACCCATTTATTTATTTTGCAGTCCATGGTATTCTCAGGAATCTCCTTTCATCTCATGGGAGTCGGTTTTCTTTCTTATTAGCTTTCTTCACTGTCCAGCTTTCACAACATAACCATACACGTTTCCAATAGGAATTGGGAATGCGGTGGGAAGTTAGGTTGGACAATCCTATATCCAGTTATGTGTCTTGACGCTTCAGGATCTCATGTAGCTCTTTCAAAGCTGCCCTTCCAAGTCCTCATTTTCATCTGATTCCTCCGCTCTGAGGACTGAGCTGATCGCAACCTCTTTCATTGCTATTACTGTTACTATCTCTTCTTTTCCCCAGTTTGAGACTCAAAGTGGCTTACAGCAGATTGAAAAATTCATAGTTAAAAATTCACAAAATACAAAAGTTAAAGCGATATTAAAGAACAGAACCTAAACCATTATTAAGCACATATATGTGCATGCGTGCTCACACACATCAGCACAGCAATTAGCAATATCTAACACGTTGCGTAAGATGAGCTTTGTATCGTCACTCTGGAAATACATTTTGGAATAGACATGCCTTTGCTTCTCTGAAAAGGGAAAGTAGGGAGGGTTGTGGCCTGACCTTTCTGGAAAAGGAGCCCCAGAGACTGGTTTTGGGCACCCACTGAAAAGGCCCCATTTCCCCCAAAAGATGCCCCTGTGAAGGCGATGGGAAGAGAGAAGGTGGCCCTCCTGAAAAGGCCTCAAAATGTCAGGAGTGGGTTTGTGTGGGAGAATGTGTTCCTCCAAGTGACCTGGACCAGAGCCATGTGGGTCTTTCTGGGCCACGGCCAGAGCTTTATCACCATCTGAAGATGCCTCATTTATTTGTGGGTTCTTGGACAGAATCCAAATCATTGATGGTCCAGAGTTCCAGTCAGTGAACCTGGCAGACTGTAAAACCAAGATGGTGATGATGATGATGATGATGACGATGGAGATGACCTCCACCCCCTGCATGCACCCATCATGAGTTGTTGTGAAGCTAAAATGCAAGGAGAGAGACACGCATGGCGCCTTGCAGTCCACATAGGAAGCATGAGACACAAATGTGATAAATGATTTGTACTCCTTGAGTGGCTTCAGGGGGAGCAGGCGGGTGTTGCATTTTGGCTCCCAAGGAGGACATAAATCAAATCAATTGGCACTCACTGCCACGTTTTGGCATAAATGATGCTTCTTTTGCGCTCCCCTTGGAGAGGATTTCCAGAAAAGGACCGGAAGCTCCCCCTCCCCGCCAAGGCTCCCCTTCCCATAAAGCCCCCCTCGGCCATTCCTGAGACCCCCTGAAGAGCCTACTGCTCCCAGGATGGTTTACACACTTCCAGCCAACATCTGTAGCATTCAGGACCAGAGTCTTCTCTTTGAGAGCTAATTTAGGGGACTCGGGATGCTGAATTTGGGAGCCTTTGGGCCAGTTGCCTGCTGCCTTTGGGGCACAACAGAACCCCACAAATGGAGGCTCCTTGCTACCTCTTGGTCTTTCTTCTTTTGCAGTCCCATAGCATCTGCCCAGGGGTCTAGATACCCTAAACAGGTACCAGATCCTGCCTGGTCTTGGAAACTAAACAGGGCCAGGCCTTGGATGGGAGACCACCAAGGAAGGCCAGAGAGTGTAGGAGGAAGGAACTGGCAAAAGCACTTCTGAGGGTTTCTTGGCTAAGAAAACCCTGTGAAAAATCCATGGGGCCGCCATAAGTTGACAGGTGACTTGAAAGGGCGCATGCAGACGCACAGTGGGGATGCTGAATTTGGGAGCCTTTGGGCCAATGCGTCTCCTGCTGGGTTTGAGGCACACAATCTCTCCGCTGCTTCCTTGCTTTTGGTCTTTTTTCTTTTACAGCTCTGTAGCGTTCTGCCCTGAGCTTTCAGAAAGAAAGGGGTGCTTTTAAAAAGGGTCTTTTAAAGTGCAAGAGGAATGGGAAATGGTCCGGCCTCAGCTTTTGAATTCCTTGCCAGCTCCTGCTGCGTAGATGTCTAGGCCAAGAGGAGGTTTCTGCAGCTCTTCCCATTTGCCGTGAGGCGAGATGCAGTTACCTGCGCAGGAGTCGGGCGGAGGTGCCAACGCTTCCTCTCCAGAGCGTAAAAATAGCAGCCAAGTGTGGCACGATCCGTCCTTCTGCCCAAGACGAAGGCTCCCTGGAAAACCCTGAAGCCGTCCATAAGAACAGCTCCTCTTTCCACTTTGCAAGGTTGCTTCCCTTCCCAGCCTTCATCCAAAAGGAAAGTTTGGCGTCAGACCAGTTCACGCGTTTAAGGCATTTTGGGTTCTGATCCTGATTAAAGTCTCACCCAACTTGGAGTAAGAGAACTGTGTGCCTCCAACAAGCATCTAGAGAGGAGAAGGCAGAGAGAGAAGGAAACAAAAGAGATGCAACCATCTTTCAGTATTGAGGATGCTGCCATGTAGATGTTGCCATGTAGCTTGTCTTCTGCTGCTCCGGAAGGTTATAAGATTCTGGGCGCTTCTACACTGTAGAAATAATGCAGTCTGACACCACAGTGCCATCCCATGGAATCTTGGGATTTGTAGTTTTGCAAAGCCTTCAGCCTTTTCTGTCAAAGCTTGCTGGTGCCTCACCAAACTACGCATCCCAGGATTCTGTAGGATGGAGCCATGGCGCTTAAAGTGGTGTCAAACTGCATTATTTGTACAGTGCAGATGGACCTTCAGACCATTGGATTCATGTTACAAGAAAGAAGAACGAAACACTAGGCAGAGCTTCCAGACATCATCATCAATCATCATCACTACGCTGACTTTTTCCTAGTTTGGTATTTTGACTGGTTTTGTTGGGGTGGTTGCGATGTGTGTTCAAGTCATTTTTGACAGCCCTAAGGGGAACCTGTCATGGGTTTTTGGGGGGCAAGATTTGTTCAGAGGAGGTTTGCCATTGCCTTCAAGAATTCAATGAATCATAGAATACATAGAGTTGGAGAGAGACCCCAGGGCCATCCAGTCCAACACCCATTCTGTATGCAGGAAATCCAATCAAAGCATCCCTGACAGATGGCCACCAGCCTCTGTTAAAGACCTCCAAGGAAGAGATACATCACCTTCCGAGGAAGGAGTGGATTCCCCACCTGTCGAACAGCCCTTACTCCAGGAAGTTCCTCCTAATTTCAGGTGGAATCTCTTTTTCCTGCAGCTTGCATCCATTGCTCTGATGAGAGCCCCTTAAAACTGGGTCCCTCAAGGGGCCATTCGGTCTCCCATGCTATTTAACATTTACATGAAACCACTGGGAGAGATCATCCGGAGACATGGGCGCGGGGTTATCAGTACGCGTGATGACACCCAATATTTTCTCTATGTCCCGACTGATGCATGACTGGGGAGGGGGTCTCTCCTCTCGTGGCCTGTCTGGAGTCAGTAAGGGGCTGATAGGGGAAAACCGACTCAAATTGAATCCAGAAAAACGGAGGTATTAGTGATAGGTTCCCCTGGTCAGGAATGGCGGTGGTTCCACCTGTCCTGAACGGGGTCACGCTCCCTGTGAAGGACTCCGTGCGCAGTCTGGGGGTGGCTTCTTGACTCGTCGCTTCACCTGACTGCTCAGGTGAATGCGACGGTCAAGAGCACTTGTTATCAGCTTAGGCTGATTCGCCAGCTGCGCCATACCTGGCCCAGAGGGACCTAGAAACTGTTGTACATGCTCTGGTAACTTCGAGACTGGATTTCTGCAACGTACTCTACATGGGGCAACCCTTAATACCAAACTCGGAAGCGCAAATAGTGCAAAATATGGCAGCCCGCTGGTCACTGGTGCGTCCAGGACCAGCCATATAACACCAGTTTTAAAAGATCTTCATTGCTGCCCATTCGCTTCCGAGCCATATAAAAGGTGTTGGAATTACCTATAAAGCCCTAAATGGCTTGGGCCCAGGAACCTGAAGGACCGCTCTCCCTCATACATTCCGCCTCGCACCTCAGAACGTCTGGGCAGCAGCTACTGAAGGTGCCTGGGCTAGTTGGCCTCCACTACCGGAGGTCGTTCTCCATAGCTGCCCCAGCCCTTTGGAATGCGCTGCCACAAGAGCTCCGCTCGTCCACCACCCGCCAATTAGAAGGACCCTCAAAACCTTCCTATTCCAACAGGCATCCCGAGTAAATATCCTGTGGGCCTCCCTCCTCTCTTTGGGCCAAGAGGTTGGGCTTTGGGGCTTTACTGTTGGGTTGTTTTAAATATGTTTTTATTGGAACTGTTTGTATTTTAATTATGTGTGAGCGCCCTGATCGGAGGAAGGGCGCATATAAATAAAAATTTATTATTATATTATTATTATTGTTCCGGGTCTTGTTCTCTGGAGCAGCAGAAAACAAGCTTGCTCCCTCTTCAACATGACATCCTTCAAATATTTAAACAGGCTATCATATACCTCTTAACCTTCTTTTCTCCAGGCTAAACATCCCAGCTCCCTAAGTCTTCCTCAAGGGCATGGATTTCCAGACCCTTCACACATTTTGTCGCCCTCCTTTGGTCGCAATCCTTCTGAATTGTGGTGCCCAGAACTGGAACAACATATTCTAGGTGGGGCCTGACCAAGCAGAATACAGTGGCACTATTACTACTTCTTGATCTAGAAACTAGACTTCTATTGATGCAGCCTAAAAGACATTGGCCTTTTAGCTGCCGATCACACTGTGACTCATGTTCAACTGTGTCGACTTGGACTCCTAGATCCCTTTCACACACGTTTCATTCAGCCAGGTGTCCCCCATAATCCTATATCTGTGCATTTTATTTTTCCGCCCTAAGTGGCAATACCTTACATTTCTCCGTGTGAATTTCATTTTGTTAGCTTTGCCAGCTTTCTATTCTATTCAGGTCGTTTGAATCTTGAATCCTGTCCTCGGAGTATTAGCTATCCCCTAATTGGTATCATCTGCAAATTTGATAAGTCTGCCCCAATTCTGTCATCCAGGTCATTGATAAAGATGTGAATAGCACTGGGCCCAGGACAGAGCCCCACGACACCCACTGGTCACTTTTCCAGGATGAAAAGGACCCATGCTGACCATCCTTTGGCTTCGGCCGGTCCAACCAATTACAGATCCATGTAACAGTTCCTTTGTCTAGCCCACATTTTACAAGCTCGTTTGCAAGAATGTCATGGGGAACTTTGTCAAAGGCCTTACTGAAATCAAGATATACTATATCTACAGCATTCCCTCATTTTACAAGACAGAGATAAGTTTGTCTGGCATGACTTCTTCTCTGAAACCCATGTGACTTTTTGTGACCATGGCTGCCTTCTAGATGTTCACAGACTCTCTGTTAATGATTGCTCCTCCAGAATCTTTCCTGGGATGGATCTCAGACTAACGGGACGATAATTGTTGGGACCTCTTCTTCCCCTTGCCCCTCCCCAGTCGGCTGGGATCTCTCCTGTTCTCTAGGAGTCCTCAAAGACTATTATGGCAATGGCCCGATATGAATTTGCGTTCTTTTAATACCCTTGGATGGAGTTCTCTGGTCCTGGAGACTTAAATTCATTGAGATTAACAAGTATTCCTCTACATCCTTGACTTATTCGGTGCTGAAATGCCCCTATTCTGCCCTGCTCCATTTACTTCAGGTTGAGCCCTTTGCCTTTTCTGAGAAGACTGAGGCAAAGAAGGTGTTGAGGAATTCTGCCTTTTCTTCTCTGTCTTCTGTTAGCATTTTGCCACTTCTCCATTCAGTGAACGTACCGTTTTTCCTTCTCTTCCTTTTGCTGCGGACATATCCAAAAAAGCCCTTTTTGTTTGTTCTTAACCTCCTAGCAAGACTGAGTCATTCTGCGCTTGAGCTTCTGACTTTACCCTACAATGCCTGCTATTTCTTTGAATTCCTTTTTTTGTGATTTCCCCCTTTTTCCATTTTCTTATACATCTCCGTTTCAAACTCATCGCCTTGGAAGTTCTTAGTCTCCATCCTGGGTTTCTTGAGACCTCCCGTTTTCTTTCTCACTGGAACTGTTTGAAATTGGGCCTTCAGTATCTCTCTTTTGAGAAAGTCCCATCCGTCCTGAACTCCTTTCTTTTAGTATTTCGGACCAGGGAATCGCCCTCATAACTTCTCTAAGTTTTGAAATCCGATCCGCTCCAAAGTCGAGGATGCGTGTCTGACTCTGCCTGGCTTCTCCTTTCCACTGTATTACAAACTCCAGGAGAACATGGTCACTTCCACCTAAGGATCCACCACTTGCACCCCATAACAAAGTCATCCTTGTTGGTTAGGATCAGATCTAAAATAGCTGACCCCCTTGTTGCCTCTTCCACCTTTTGGACCATGAAATAATCTTCCAGGCAAGTGAGGAATTTGTAGGCTTGAGGATTTGCTGAGTTTGACTTCCAGCAAATATCAGGATAGTTGAAGTCGCCCATCACAACTACATCTCTCTTTTCTGACTGTGGTCATCTGTTCTAGAAAGATATCATCCAATCCCAGTCTGACTTGGGGGTCGTAGTAGACTCCCACCGTAACATCCTTGTTGTTTCCCTCCCTTTGATTCTTATCCAGATGCTCTCCTCCTGGCTTCCATGATTGATGTCCAGGACTCTTCACTGTGTAATATCTCTGACAATAGTGGCTATTCTCCTCCTTTCTTGTTTGCCTATTGCCTTTAAAAGGTATACCCCTCTATTCCCTTCCAATCATGAGACTCATCCCACCAGTTTCAGTGAGGCCTATTAATCAATTGCTTTGCTGTACTAGGAGTTTCGAGTTCATCTTGCTTATTTCCCAGCCTGTGCATTAGTGTAGAGACATCGCAGACCATGGGTCCCCTTTACTTGCTGCCTGTGCAAGTTTATTTGCATCCCACGTTGGGTCCTATGCACTGTGTTGCCTGTGTCGCCTCTGATGTCAGTTTGACTATTTTCGCCATCCCTTTCGCCTGCCGTAAATTGTCCTCCCTTCCCCTCGGAACTCAGTTTAAAGCCCTCCTGATCAAGTTCTTGAGACTGTTGGCAAAAACATTTCTTCCAACTGGCGTGAGATGCAACCCGTCTGTTGCAAGAAGTCCCTCCTCGTGGAACCGCAGCTGAGAGTGTGTGACTTCTTGCCCAAGGTCACCCTAAGCGGTTTACAATTCATTAAAAGAATAAAAAGCCACAAGATAGGAAAGTTAAAATGAGATTAAACAATTGCTATTATAAGAGGCTTTGAAAGGAATTCTGGAAAACCAGTCTGCAAAGGGGTCTTATGGCTCCTTTGAGACTAATGGAGTAAAAGAAGTAGTAGCATCAGCTTTGGAAGACTTACGGCTGCTTCCTCAGAGGCATGGAGGAAGCGCAGCTAAGTCTTCCAAAGCTGATGCTACAACTTCTTTTGCAGAGTTAACCTCAAGGGTTCTGTGAGACCCCTTTGCAGATTGTATTTTGAGGGCTACTTGCAAGTGAGAAAATGGTGGTCTCCATCCATGGGGGCCTTTGATCCTCCAGATGAGTCAAATGTGCCATTCCTTGCCATCGTTCTGACTTTGCTTTGTTCTTAAATATCCCAGTGACGTGGCTCTTGGCAGGGATTATTTTCTGGCAATCCTTGGCCTGAGCGCCAGCGTTCCCTTCCCACCGGCGTCTGGGTTTCTCTCCGTTTCTAAGACCTCTCAGAAGAAAAGAGTACCCTTCCCTTCGCCTTCTTTTTAATTCTCTTCCACCGAGAATTACAGGGCACCAGTCAAAGGGCCATTTTGCACCATAACCCTAAAATTAGAAAGTCAGAGGAGACATTCAGAAATTTAGATCCAGCCATTTCTTGGATCTGCACCAGAATGCTTGCATAGCTCTCTCTCTCTCTCTCTCTGTGTCTCCACCTTTGCAATAGTTCTGGTACTGATCCAAGGAATGGCGACAGAGAAGCTCTCCAAAGGGATTTAAGGTTTGGAAATGATTGCAAGAAGGATCACCTTTTTAGACCAGAGATTAGAGGCAAACCCAGTGCAAATCTTTTGCGACGGAGGATTCCTGCACGGCAGGGGCTTGGTTTGGCGATGGTGGTTTTGATGGCATTCATTTATGTATATCTTGCCCTTTTCCCAGCCAGGGACCCAGGATGGCTTACAAGAGTTAAAAGAAGCACAGCTTAAAAACATGCCGGATATGAAAGTTAAAGATGCAGTTAAGCAATCTGTAAAATTGAAACCAATTAAAAACATGATCTATTAAAAGGCACAGATGAAGGAGAGACAGACAGCAGGCCCTTGGGGCGCCTTCTGGCTTCATGATTGCAAGGCCTTTGATCTGCCTCTTCTCAGTCCCCGAAAGAAGTTCAGTCCTTGGTTCACACTGAGTTGTTGTTGTCATTGCGTTGGGTGCCTTCAAGTTGCTTCTGATTTATGGTGACCTTAAGGGACAAATTTGGGGCCTTCTGTTGTGGGATTTTCATGACCAGGTTTGTGCCACCATTGCCTTTGAGGCTGAGAGAATGTGACTTGCCCAAGATGAATGAGGATGGATGGACTCAACCAGGGAGGTCATGGGCTTGGATTTCATAGAACCATAGAGTTGGGAGAGACCCCCAAAAGGGCCATCCAGTTCAACCTCCTTCTGCCATGCAGGAACTCACAGTCAAAGAAACCCTTGGGACAGGTGGCCATCCAGCCTCTGTTTAAAGACCTTCAAAGAAGGAGACTCCACCATCCTCCGAGGCAGCAGCATTTCCCACTATCAAATAGCTCTTACTGTCAAGAAGTTCCTCCTAATGTTTAAACGGGATCTCTTTTCCTAGAACTTGAATCCATTGTTCTGTGTTCTGGTCTCTGGAGCAGCAGAAAACAAGCTTGCTCCATCCTCAATGTGACACTCTTTCAAATAGTTAAACAATGGTATCATATCACCCCTTAATCTTCACTTCTCCGGGCTAAACATCCCCAGATCCCTCTTACCTCATTGGGCTTCATGATTTCCAGACCCTTCACCATTTTGGATTAGGTGGAATCTCTTTTCCTGTACTTTGCATCAGTTGCTCCATTGTCTCCTATTCTCTGGAGCAGCAGAAAACAAGCTTGCTCCCTCCTCAATATGGCATCCCTTCAAATGCTTAAACAGGGCTATCATATCCCCTCTTAACCTTCTCTTCTCCAGGCTAAACATTGCAAGACCTGAGCAAAGAAGTGGAGGACATGGGGCCTTGGCGATAGATGCCACAGGGTTACCATGAATTGGAAGCAACTTGAAGGCGGTTTACAACAACCACAACCTCTCCCTGCTCTCTCTATGTGCACTATGTTTGCGCCTCTTTTACTGTCTGCTCAAGAAGAAGTGCTGGCCCACCGACTTATTTTAACGGAGGCAGAGACACCAGCTCCAGACAGTCTTTTATGTGGACCAGGTCCCTTAAGCCTGGCTTTCATTTTCTCCTCCTCTCTTCTGTCTTTTCTCCAAACCTTCCTGCTCTGGTTGGACTTTTTGGAAGTGGCTCAAGCTGTGACTTTGGGGGATCTCCAAAATGCAGAGGAAACTCGGGAGATCAGACCGAAGAGAGGATGAGTAGTGGGTAGAGCAATGGGGGGACATGAAGTTATTGAAATTATGGGCTCTTTGGAGGACCTGGTGGAGATGGGAAGGTTTTAGGCTGGAGAGGGTTGCGCTTCGGAGGCCTGGCGTCTCGCTGGGCTTTGGATGAGATAGGACTTATCTGCAGGCTCTTAAGAGCGATATTTATAGAAATCACATTTTTAACAAGCTCTATGTAAAGCCGCCTGCTGCTGATGCCAAAAAAAGCCCCATCTCTGCCCAGAACATGCTGCTTTTTATAAGAAAGGAGCTTTTTATGATCATCCGTAATTTCCTCCCTCCCTCCCTCGCCGCCGGACAGCTTTACAGTAATGTCACTCGGCATATTCCTACAGCACTTTACGCAAAGCAAACATTTATATATCTAACGTTAAAATATTTATATCTTGCTCAGAATCGCAAGGTCTTAGAATTGAGAGACATGACCGTGTTAATCTGGCATATTTTGGGTGGCACACAAACGGACTAACTGGGAGAAAGGAGTTGTAGCATCAGCTTTGGTAGACCTGGGCTGCATCTGCACTGCAGAAATAATCCAGTTTGAGACCACTTTCACTGCTGTGGCCCAATGCTATGGAATCCTGAGATCTGTAGTTTGGTGAAGGATCTAGGCTGCATCTGTAATGTAGAATTAATGCAGTTTGACGCTGCTTTAACTGCCATGGCACCATCCTATGGAATCCTGGGGCTTGTAGTTTTTGTGAGACATTGAACCTTCTCTGTCAAGAGAGCTCTGGTGCCACGACAAACTACAAATCCTAGGGAGTGCTAGCGGCATAGAAATGTACTTGCTATTGCTATTACTATATTGCTATTCCATAGGATTGAACCATGACAGTTAAAGAGGTGCTGAAGTGCATCAGTTCTGTAATGTGCTCTCTTGCCTCCTTTTGTTGCTGCAAGTTTGGGTTTGTCATTTGTTGTGCATTTTGGACACAAAAGTGGAAAGCAAAAAAGGTACAGTGTGAAGTCAAAGGCTTTCATGGCTGGCATCCATATATTTTTTTGTGGGTTTTCAGGTTATGTGGCCATGTTCTCGAAGAGTTTGTTCCTGATGTTTCGCCTGCATCTGTGGCTGGCAAAACGTCAGGAACAAATTCTTCTAGAACATGGCCATGTAACCGGAAGAATCCACAACAAACTATTAAAAAGGTGCAGTTTGGAAAACAGACCATGCGCAGTTGGGGAGATAGATGGGAAGGAGACATGCATTGCTTATATGCTCTTGGGGGCTGTGCTTAATCTCAGTGCAAAGAGTAGAAAGACTGCTTTGGAGCAGGTCCGGCATTGTTTCTACAGACTAAATCAGGGCCAGGAAGGGCGGCAGCTCCTTTGAGGGGCTTTAAGGGTCTCTGAGTTGGGAGGCCATCATTGCATTGACCCTTTTCTTGTCCTGTTGGTTGCTGAACCTAAAGGCAGGTCCATGCATGGAACGGTTCCTGCGTCAGAAGTGAGAGCCTGCCACAGGAACATTATGGAGGCCAGAAGAAGAAGGATTTTGTCTTTCTTGGCTCCTCTGTCTGTGGCTGTGCATGCGCTGAGAGAGAGAGAGAGAGAGAGAGAGAGAGAAGTCATGCAGTTGGCATATAAAACCAATCCTTGGGAAGAAAGCCAGGGGTCAGCTCTGTAATGGAAGCCCTTGCCGGCTATTTAGACTGCTCTGCTGCTGCTGCCGCTGCTGATCACAAAATCCCCAGCCTCTGCACTTGCTCAGAGGCACCCTCTTTGGGTCTTCTGCCTCAGCCCTCCCTTTGCAACCAGCCCTGACTGCAGGATCTGGGGCCCCCAGAAAGCAGGTCCCTCACCCCAATTTATAAGTTGTGAGTTCAATCTCAGGCAGGGGCTCAGGGTCGACTCAGCCCTGCATCCTTCTGTAGGTCGCTAAAATGAATACCCAGATTATGAGGGCAATTGGCTTACACATTGTAAACCGCTTTGAGACTGCTGAGTGCATTGATGATAGAGTTGGGAGAGATCCCAAAAAGGGCCCTGATCCAGTCCAACCTCCTCCTGCCATGCAGGAACTCTCAATCAAAGCATCCCCAACAGATAGCCATCCAGCCTCAGTTTAAAGATAAGCAGTTGCTATTGCTATTGCCATTTGTTGGTTTTGCATTTTGTCTGGGGATGGGGACAGGATGCTGTTTTGCCGCCCTGTTTCAGGCAGCTGGACATCTTGGACCAGCTGCATTGGTCAGTTAGCAGTCCATTTGGGAGGGAGTATGGACTTTGGGGACTACAGCTCCCAGAATCCTCAGCCCAGCAACCTAGAGCAGAAAAGGTCAGTCTAGTCCAGCCTTTTGTTGTGCAGGAAACCCACAGCCAAAACCAACCTCTGCTTAAAAGCCTCTGTTTTCCAGCATTTTCCACTAGTTTTGAAACATCCCACCAGCTTCTCTCTCTCCCTCCTTCTCCTCTTCTTTCCTTCCTTCCTTCATCCTCAGCTGCAAACCGAGTTCAGGTTGCAAAAGTAGTTGGCAGTCAATTAACTCAGCAGAGTAAAGCAGAGAGGAGAGGAGAGAATCGGGCCCTTAAAAGTCGGACCAGGCAAAAGCAAACTGCTGCGGACGCCCCTAGCTTTGCCATCTTGACCCCACACCGATGTTTTTCAGCTGCACATGTCCTGATGAAATGCTGGAGGGATGCCAAAACCCCCAGCCTTAGCAGAGTCTGGGAAGATCTTGGGACCACAGCATCCAGAATCCCCCAAATCAGCGTGGCTGCTGTGACTGGGGGATCCTGGGAATTACAGACCACAACCAGTAACTATCTCAAGGTCTGGTTGTGAACTATTGCAGTTACAGACTGTGCTATCTGCTCATTTGGAAGCCCCTTTCTGAGCCTCATAGTTAAATAATAATAATAATAATAATAATAATAATAATACTTTTATTTGTATCCTGCTTTTCTGTGATGAGACAATCAAAGCGGCTCACAACATATTAAAATATCCACATTCACAACATTGTGTTACAAATTCCCCCCCTTAAAACAGGATTAAACATGTTACAATTAAAATATCTATTAAAAACAGAAATCTGTCTGTCTGTCTGTCTGTCTGTCTGTCTGTCTGTCTGTCTGTCTGTCTCAAGGACAGAGCGGTGGGCTAATAATCCATGATGCGGGGGGTATTCATTCTGTGGCCGGGCACTTTATTCAGGAAAGGCCTGCCGGAAGAGATCCGTCTTGACAGCGTCTTTAAAGCTGTCTAAGCTGGCAATTTGACGGATCTTGTCCGGCCGGCCGTTCCATAGTTTGGGAGCCATTGGAGAGAAGGCCCTCTGGGAGGGAGCAGTTAGTCTGGTCTTTAAAGGCGGCTGTAGATTCCTCCCAGAGGACCTGAGGGTGCAGTGGGGCGGATTGTATGGGAGCAGGCGATCCCTCAAATAGGTTGGACCCAAGCCATGTAGGGCTTTAAAGGTGATAACCAATACCTTGTACTGCGCCCAGAAACTAATAGGCAGCCAGTGAAGAGATTTTAGGACAGATGTTATTTGGTCGCTCCTAGTTTTTCTGGCGACCAGCCTGGCTGCCATATTTTGCACTAGTTGAAGTTTCTGGACTAGGCACAAGGGTAGCCCCATGTAGAGCGCATTACAAAAATCAAGTCGTGAGGTTACCAGTGAATGTACAACAGTTTCTAGGTCCTTTACTTCCAGGAAAGGGCGCAGCTGGCGTATCAGCCGGAGCTGATAGCAGGCACTCCTGATAGTCACATTCATTTGGTTCGTCATGTGAAGCGACGGGTCTAGGAGCAGCCCCAGACTATGAACACAGAGTGTGAGCCCATCTAGGACCGGAGGTTGCAACCCTATACCTGGTTTGGGGGCCCCTACTGTAAGAACCTCCGTTTTGTCTGGATTCAGCCTGAGTTTGTTTTTCCTCATCCAGCCCATTACCGCCTCAAGACACTGATGGAGGGGAGAAATGCTGATTGGGAAATGGAGAAATATATTTGGGTGTCATCAGTGTACTGATAACACCTGCCCCATGTCTGCGAATGATTTCCCCCAGCGGCTTCATATAAATGTTGAATAGCATTGGGGACAGGATGGCGCCTTGAGGGACGCCACATTTAAGCTCCGTTTTCGAGGAGCGACTGTCCCCGAGCATCACTCTCCGGAATCTACCCGAGAGGAAGGACCGGAACCACTGGAGTGCAGTGCCACCGATTCCTAACTCTCCCAGGCGTTCCAAGAGGATGTCGTGATCTATTGTGTCAAAGGCCGCTGAGAGATCTAGAAGCACCAACAGGGTGCCTAGACGAAGATTGTCAGCCAGAGCAACCATGGCAGTCTCCACCCCAGATCCCGTCCTGAAGCTGGTTTGAAATGGGTCTAGATAATCGGTTTCATCCAAGATGACTTGGAGTTGAAGGGTTCAGACGGTGTTTTTAATGCAAAACTGGATGCGGGGAGGTTTGTGCTTTTGGGGAGCTTCCTCTCTGACTGGTTTGGCTCAAAGGAGTGGAGAAAACGTGTTTAGTTAAAGCGACGCAGGAGCTGTGGATGAGAAACTGGATGGGCGGCCGGTTCTTTTGACCCCCAAGAGCTGGGGTTGCCAGTCCTGGACCGCCTTGAGATTTCTGGCCCAAAATCTGAGGCTGAGGGACAGTGACTGCTGGGTGGCATTAAATGGTGCCATAAGACCATAGAGTTGGAAAAGACCCCAGGGGTCACCCAGTACAACCCCTTTCTGCCATCCAAGAAGACACCATCAAAGTACCACTTGTTGTTCAAATACACACACAGAGAGAACATATTTTCCTGTTTGGAGGTCAAGTCTTTGCTAAAGGGCTGTTCTCAGGTCAAGGTGAAATGTGGGGATTATGCCTTCCCAGGCAGATAGGAAAAGGATCACATTGCCTATCATCCTTGCCTGGTCCCACAATGGCTGGGAGGGAAGGAGGAGGCTGGTTGAGGAAATGCAAAGACCCCTGGAGAGACCCCTTTGCAGCAACAAATGAATGGGTCCTTGCAAATTGAAGCAAGGGCTGGAAATCTGCACCCAGTGCTTTGCTCCTTCCTGGAAGTGAATCCACCAAGACTGGAGACTTTATCTGGGGTGATGACCCATGGAAACTGGACAGGTCTAAACACTTGACCATCCTTGGCTAGCCAAGCTTCCACTTGTCCCCAAGAGAACTACGTGATCCGTCCATAGCGCAATCTCCCTCCGTCTCCGAACCACCGCTCTGACATCGAAACAAGTGCAAGATGTTCTTGGATGAGTTTCAGGAACCAGCCAGAAAATGTAGGTCGCTCTCACCTGGCAAAATGGTGTATTATCTTTCTTTCTCTATCTGTGTGTGTGTGTGTTTCTTGGTGTTTTGTGGCTGCCACACGCCAGTCAGCTCCGTGGCAGAAAGGAAGGAAGCCGAGTCCTTGATCTCGGATGAAAGCAAATGCTCCTCAAATGAGATCAAATAGCAAAATGGAAATGGATGGAAATGTATTCCGCTCACTTGGCGGCCTCATTGGAGGAGAGCCACTGCTGCTGCTGCTGCTAGGGATGAAGCTTCAAAGGTGGGCCTGAGCATCCTACATTTGGCCACAGTGGCCTCTTGGGTCAGAGACGCCATTGCCAGGCAAAAGGCCCTTGAAGAGGCACCTGGCCAGGGATTAATCCCCCCAAAGAGAGGGCAGCCCTCAGGGAAACAGAGCCAGCCAGGCTGAAAATGATATTTCCAGGTAATGCGGTTTAAGAAGGTATGGACATCTCCCAGCCGCACCCTGAAGAAGTCACAGAGCAGAGCCAGGCACACCTTGGATTTGCTGTCATTAAGGGAGCTTCAACTTGAACATGAGCCAACAGTGCGATGTTGCAGCTCACTTGGCCAATGCTATTTTAGGCTGCATCAATAGAAGTATAGTGTCTAGATCAAGGGAAGTATTAGTGCCACTCTATTCTGCTTTGGTCAGGCTCCACCTGGAATACTGTGCCCAATTCTGGGCAAAATAATTTAAAAAGAACATTGAAAAACTGGAGCCATGTGTCCAAAGGAAGGCAATTAAAATGGTGAAGGATCTGGAAACCATGAAGCCCTATGAGGTGGTCCCAGACCAATGGCAAAGGCACCCTCCGTTGCGTAATGCCTCTAACCAGCGGAAGGTTTGTGTATCGCAACCACTGTGCAGCCATTACTGTGCAAAGGCTCCAGCGTTATTCCCAAAGATACTATAAGATCCTTTTTGCAGCCTGATATCACAGATGAATATGACAACGGCTCTGAATCCTACCTCCGTGGAGCCATCCGAGTGTAGATTTACACCATGCAAGGCCCATGTAGGAAACTGACCAATGCCTCTAGGACTTGGAGGATGCACCCGCGCCATTTGATGCCCTCTTGATACCTCTGGCCTCGAACTTGGATTTGCGCCGGCCGTGAGGAGTGGTGGGCACAGCGCCCTTCCTTTTTTTGGGGGGGGGCTGTTAATGTATGAGAAGGAGCCAGAGTGGCATAGTGGTCTGAGCGTTGGACTCTAGAAACCAGGGTTCGAATCCCGGCTCAGCCATGCAAACCCACTGGGCGACCTTGGGCAAGTCACACTCTCTCGGTCTCAGAGGATGGCAAGGGCAAACACCCTGTGAAGAAATATGCCAAGAAAACCTCGTAATAGGCTTGCCTTAGGGTCACTGTAAGTCAGGAACAATTTGAAGGCACACAACAATAACAAACATATTGGAAACATTAAGGGGTACTGTGTTGGCCATTGAACAAATACAAACAAAAATCCATCAGTTAGGAGTCCTGGCGGCGCAGGGTGCAATGCCTCTACTGCAGCCACTCACAAGCCATAAGGTTGCGAGTTCAATCCTGGCCAAGGGGCCCAAGCTCGACTCAGGCTTGCATCCTTCCAAGGAGGTGGCTAAAATAAGTCCCCAGATTTTGGGGGGCAATTAGCTTACAGTTGTAAACCGCTGAGACACTGCTAGATCAGTATGATGTGGCATAGAAATGAAGCTGTTTATCAGTGGTAGAATCATAGAATCGTTGAGTTGGAAGAGACCACAAGGGCCATCCAGTCCAATCCCATTCTGCCATGCAGGAACTCTCCATCAAAGCATCCCCAACAGATGGCCATCCAGCCTCTGCTTAAAGCCCAGCTTTCTAGTCTATTCAGATCATTTTGAATCTTGATCCTGTCCTCTGGAGTATTAGCTATTCCCCCTAATTTGGTGTCATCTGCAAATTTGATACGTATTCCCCCAATTTTGTCCTCCAAGTCATTGATAAAGATGTTGGATAGCACTGGACCCAGGACAGAACCCCACTGGACACAACACTGGTCACTTCTCTCCAGGATGAAAAGGAGCCATGGCTGACCATCCTTTGGCTTCAGCCGGTCAACCAATTACAAATCCATGTAACAGTTGCCTTGTCTAGCCCACATTTTACAAGCTTGTTTGTAAGAATGTCATGGGAACCCTTGTCAAAGGCCTTCTGAAATCAATATATACTACATCCAGCATTCCCTTCATCTACCAAGAGGTCATTTTATCCAAGAAAAGTTAGGTTTGTCTGGCAGACTTCTCTTCTACTGAAACCCATGTTGACTTTTTGTGATGATGCATTGCCTTCTAGATGTTCACAGACTCTCTCTTTAATGATCTGCTCCAGAATCTTTCCTGGAATTGATCTCAGACTACACTCAGTACTTCTCAAATAGTGGGTGCCCCCCCCCGGGGGGGGACCGAGGCTCCGTAAGGATACAGTACGTATAACAATTTTAGACAATGATACTATTACAGTCGCGCAGGGGGCGCGAAATGTTTTCTTTTTCCTAGGGGGGGGGCATCATACAGAAAGAATTGAGAAGCACTGGACTAACTGGACGATACTTGTTGGGATCCTCTTTCTTCCCCTTTTTGAAGTGGAGACAACGTTTGCCCTCCTCCAGTCGGCTGGGATTTCTCTTCTTCTCCAGGAGTCCTCAAAGACTATTATTGCCAATGGCCCTGAATTCCATTTGCCATTCTTTTTCTTTTAATACCTTTGGATGTGTTCATCTGGTCCTGGGAGACTTAGCCAGTTACAGACGGGCTTAAAGACGCGCAGAGCGCGTACTGAGTTAAGGCGGGCGGTGCTTCCGCCACTGCCCTAACCCTAGTGTCGCAGTGCACACACAAAATGACAGCGCCGTTCCACATGGCTGCCACCATCGATACGTCACACCCCGCGCCACCTCCAAATGAGGTGGTGCGGTTGTGACGTATGGGGTCGCAGCAGGGCGCCCTAGGGCGGCCCTTTCTGCAACCCCGGAAGGAGCTCCGTTTCGGAGCTCCTCCTGGTTTGGTCCTGCTGGGGTGCAGTCTTTGACGGCTGCGCCCAGCGGACCAAAGGAGGAAAGGGGCCAAAAGCCCCTTTCTCCTTTTCCCCGCGGCTGAGGGTTCCTTGGGGTTGAAGCCCCAAGGACACCCCTTTCCAGGCTGCAGGGAAGGGGCTTTTGCAGCTTCCCCGCAGCCCGGAAAGCGCCGGATCGGGCCTCAGAGGCTGCCGCGCTCTGGACATTAAGGCCGATCCGGCGGGGAAATGTGCTCCTACAGGGCCGCCCCCCCAACGGGGCGGTCTGTAACACCTCTTAAATTCATTTAGATTAATAAGGTGTTCCTCTACTATCTCTTACTTATTCTGTACTGAAAATGCCCCTCTCCTGTCCTCGCTCCATATCCTCAGTTGAGCATCCTTTGCCTTTTCTGAGAAGACGGAGGCAAGGAGGTCTTGATAATTCTGCCCTTTTCTCTGTCTTTGTTAACATTTGCCATCTTCTCCACGGAGTGCCCCTACCGTTTCCTTCTTCTCCTTTTGCTGCGGACATATCCAAAAAGCCCTTTTTATGTTCTTATCCTCTCTAGCAAGACTGAGTTCATTCTGCGCTTTAGCTTTTCTGACTTTACCCTACAAATGCCTGCTATTTCTTTGAATTCCTTTCTTGTGATTTCCCCCTTTTTCCATTTCTTAGACATTCTTCCGTTTCAAAATCATCTCGGTTGAAAGTTCCTTAGTCATCCATCCTGGTTTCTGAGACGTTCCGTTTTTTTCTTTCTCACTGGAACGGTTTGAAATTGTGCCTCGTATCTCTCTTTTGAGAAAGTCCCATCCGTCCTGAACTCCTTTATCTTTTAGTATTTCTGACCATGGGAATCGCCCTCATACTTCTCTAAGTTTACTGAAAATCCGCCTCTCTAAAGTCTAGGATGCCTGGCTTCTCCTTTCTTCCACTGTATTGCCAAACTCCAGGAGAACATGGTCACTTCCACTAAAGATCCCACCACTTGCCACCCATTAACCAAAGTCATCCTGTATACGAAATCCCAGGAGAACATGGTCCTTTGTTGGCCAACCAAATGCAAGTTGTTGCAAGCTTCTTCAAAAGCTTGTATAGAGTATATTGTGCAGTTTGGTTGGCCAATAAAGGTATCACTGATGAATTTTTGTTGGGGGGTGGGGGTTGGTGGAAGCAGACCAAGTGATGGGTCAACCCACTTCCAATGTGTACAGATAGTCAGCAACACACACACACCAATATGCCATGCCTGCAACAGTCCTGATTTGGCAGGAATGGTCCCAGTTAATCCTCCGCCGTACCACATTTTCAGCTGCTTTTAAAATGCCTGGCTTACCATCACCGGCGGCAAGCCTGGTTCAAAATGCAAAAGTGTTTTCTCTCTATTAGAAAGAAGGTTCAGGCCAAAAGCAAAGCACTGCGGCCCTTCTGGCTCCTCTCTTCCTCCTCATTAATACCTTCTGCAATTTGGAACGGACTCTATGTTTCTTGGCCACGGTTTTCCGTTTTCCATCAGTAAACTCTCAGAGAGCGTGCAACAAACGTACTCTGCGTGTGTTGCACCCTTGCACCATTATAGCTGGATTTGTAGTTTGGGGAGAGGCCTTTAGATCAATGGAGAACTCTGGCCCAGTCGCACAGGGCTTTCTGGCAGAGATTCTACATAGGTGAACAAACTCCACATCCCACAGTCAAAGTGGGACGGAGCCATGCCTAGTTATAAAATGGCATCGACTGTGATGATTGCACATTGTTTGGAGGACGCGCCTTGTGTCTCATCCGGACCCCGCGCATGGTAGAATTACTGGCAAATGGGAAGGATGGTGACGACTGGTGGGTTTGCTTTTGAGGAAATGGAGGAGGTTGGAAATACGAGAGAGCACTTAGGAAGCCTTGCGTGTAATTTACTCCGGGGTGTATAACTGTGTTTAACCCATCAAAGGGGAGGGAGGAGAGCCGGAGATAGGGAAACCTAGAGCGGTGCAGAAAAGAATAGAGGTGCCCAAAGTGGGTTGAAACCCAAAAGAGCAAATGGAAGGCTGGCCAAAGTCAACACTTTGCCGCCGGCGTGTATAATACAACAATATATCTGTGTGTTCAGAAAACTGTGTTCTCGCTCAGCAGACGCTGCAAGCTTTGCTTTTTACCCTGAATCTCTGTCTCCTTGAATAACATCAATCAATCTCATAATCCACATATTTCAAAATTCAGCACAGAGTCCAGGTTGGATTTGGAAGGCAACCGGCATTATTTAACCCTCACGAGTGCTTTAGTTTTTCCCGGCATTGTTTTGCAGCTATAGGACATTTTCTTGTTTGTCATGTTCCTTCAATCATTTCCAATTTAATGCAACCCTAAGGTGAAGCTGTCATGGGTTTTCAGCAGGTTTCTTTAAAGGAGGGTTGCCACTGCCATCCTACTGAGGCTGAGAAAAGTGTGACTTACTGCCCAAGCCACCCAGTGGGCTTCCTTGGTGAGCCAGGATTCGACAAGCCAGTCTCCAGAGTTGTCCAACGCTCAAAGCACTGCGGCACACTGACTACTCTTCTTAAAAGTTTAATATACTACACACCATTGCATGTTGTCCCTGACCGCTGGGATATGATCCTTCAGAGGACTACAACTCCCAGTGGCCCCTAGCCAGTGAACCAAGGATGAAGCATGCTGGGAGCTACAATCCGCAACCATCTAGGGCTCCATGTGGGTCCCATCCCGAAGTAGAGGCCGTCGAGAATACGAAATACAGTGGCATCTATCAAGTGGATTTAATTCTTACCATAAAGTATCAGTGACTCAAACCAAATAACAGAGGATGCAAAATTCAAGTGTAAAGTACTCATAGATGTTCTCAAATACTCAAACGTTCAAAGGACAGCTGGAATATATTTGGCAGCTATATTCCTCAAGAAGAATTCAGGGGAGAAAACAAATCAGTTCTTTGTGTTATAAAAGAAAAGAAAGACAATATTCGAGGAGTTTCCAGACGGTGGATGTCAATCTTCTTGAATTTCATTTGCTTGGATAGAACAAAATAATGCTACTGTTTTGCCCCATTGTGAGGAAAGCCTCAAAGTTGTGAAGCTTTCAAGGACTATTTAGAGTTGAGGATTTTTGATGTTTTTTTCTTATTCTTTTTACTTTAATTTGGATTGAAGTAGTCTAAAGAGATGGTGTAAAAACACACACACAATGGCAAAAAACCATCCTTTTCCACACAGAAATGTTATTGATGTGCAGAAGGTGATGCTTCCTCTGCAGAAGCTTGGCCATTTCCAGACAGAATGGGCTGCAAAATCCCCGCCTGCCATTCTCCGAGGGAGGTTTCTTAATGCCCAGGAAACTCATTTTGAATTTGCCATTGAAATACTTTCAACAGCCTTTCCATCGATGCTGCTCCGGAATGGCATTCCTCCATTAATTGGCAGAAGGAAGATGGACTTCCTGATTCGCTGATGGAAAAGGCTGTTGGTGACCAAGGCCAGCAGCCTGACAAAGGGCCTATCCCATTTAAAAGAGAGGAGGGGCTGGGAGTTTTGCTGGCTGAGAATTGTAGGTGCCCTTCCCTATAACTACAAATCCCAGGTTTCACTGCATGGAACAGTGGCAGGCATTGGATCTTTTTGTGCTCCAATGGTCTGATGGCTAGTTAAGACACTGGAGACCAGAGTTCGATTCCTTTCGGCCCCGGAAACCCACAGGATGACCTTGGGTGAGTCACACACTCTCAGCCCTAAAAACCAGTGATAGGGTCAGCATAAGTCAGAAATGACTCAAAGGCACACAACTTCCATTATCAAATCCTTTGCTGAAATCCTGATGACGGCACCTGAGTATTTCTGCCAGGGACCAAACTGGTGACCTGAAAAATGATAAGGCTCTATTGGCAGGACTGGTTCCCGCTGGCTGTTACGGATGGCTTGCCTTGTTGCCAAGGTACTTGCAGACAGACTCCTGTGTAACCTGGGTTGGTATTTTTTCCTGTGGGGCTGTCTATGGGGGAAAAACTGGTACTTGTATGGAGAGAGATCTTGTAGCTCCTTTGAGACGAACTGAAAGAAAGAGTTGGCAGCATGGACCCTCGCTTGACCGGTCAGACCTTGTTCATCTTTACCTCTTTTGGAAGGAATTTTAAGAGGGCTCTATTCTGTAGGTTGTTTAATTGCCATTTTCAAAACATGTTTACTGTTTTTATTCATGTTGTTGTATTTATTCTAATCTGTACTTGTGTTAAGATTTTGTAGTGGCCTTGCACCTCAGTGTTGGGTAGTTGAGTAAAAGCCAGGAGATAAATGAGCTCTCCTCTCCTCCTCCTCCAACCATCGAGTTGGAAGAGATGTCCAGCAGCGGCCATCCGCGTACCCTTTCTGCCGTGCGGAAGACTCCATCCAAGCCCTCCTGGACAGATGGCCATCCAGGCCCTGCTTAAAAACAGCCTCCAAAAGAAGAATCATTCCTAGAGTTGGAAGGTTACCCCCAAGGGTCATTCAGTCCCACCATCTTCTGCCATGCAGGAATACATAGGATCCTAGAGTTTGAAGGGACCCCCAAGCGCCATCCAGTCCAACCCTCTTTCTGCCATGCAGGAAGACACCGTTGTTGTTGTTGTTGTGTGCCTTCAATTCATTTCCAACTTATGGCTACCCTAAGGTGAACCTACCATGGCATCTTCTTGGCAAGATTTGTTCAGAGAAGGTTTGCCTTTGCCTCCCTCTGAGGCTGAGAGAGTGTGACTGACTCAAGGTCAACCAGTGGGTTTTCATGGCCAAGCTGGTCAGCAAATCTGGTCTCCAGAGTCTCCATAGACCAGTCCCAGTGGGCGGACTGTGCTCCCCACTGACCATGGACCTCATGGCCGGACGCCTGGCTCTGGCTCCAGCCTTTGGCCATGCAGAGCCACTTGACCTCGGAGCAACGTCATGAGCAGGGTCCACTTAGGAGCAGGTAGACCAGGCCCTCCAATTTGGAGGTTGGCGTAGTAGACTAAAACGAATGTCTATAAAACAATGTTATCAACAGCCATTTCAGTGTGTCACCCAGTGTGGCTTTCACCCCTTGCACTCCCATAGTGACACTGCTGCATCTCCTGATATCTCCAAAGCATGACGTTTTGGTCATAATGTCACAAAAGTCAGGAGAGGAGTTGCCAGACTGAAACCTGGAGAGCAATATTGACCCTTTAACAGCCGTGCAGAAGAGGAATTTCACCAAGTAACAAGCCACACTTTCCAAAATTCCCTTTCCGACGCAGCCATTAAAGGTCAAGGAGCCCTCTCTGGCTTTCCATCTTGCATCTCTAGTTTGGAGATTTGGGAAGAAGAAGGAGAAACAGCCTTGCCCTTTCCTCTTCCTCCATCTTCGGAGGGGCTTTGAGGGTCCTTGGTGCAACTGCACTTCTTCACCAGCCATAGTCCAGCATTCAGCAATTTCTTTCTCTTTCCTGGCTGTTTGTGCTCTTTCTCAGCCTGAGGTCAAAAGAAGCTTCTCCGGTTTCATGTGGCTTTCGTGGGAAGCTCTGTATGGAGTGGAAAACCAGCCCCGGCTTTTGAAACTGGCACAATGGCCAGGCAATGCAATATGGCCGGTGGACAAAAGGCCCATGTGTCGCCAGTGAAAGCTGAGGCCTCCAGTTCTGCCTGGCCTGATGTTCTATGAACGAGGATCATGGCGTCTGCGGGTATCGATGTCCAGATTGGGTGGCAGGGCCATGACCTTTCCATCTGGCCGCTGAATGGGCCATTGGTGCGGCTCTTTTCCTTCTTCCTTTATGGTTTGATGGTCTCTCTGGCCAGAGGGGGGCACCTGCGATAAATGCCTCTCCCCCCACAACAACAACAACAACAACACACCTTGCAAGGGTCTTATGAAATATTTAAAGTGCCGGCTTGTAAGTCGGCGGAAATGATAGCCTTGATTAATAATGAGAGAGCTCTGAAATGGATCCTGGGTCCCATTTTGCCATGAATGCCATAATGATGTAAGGAAGCAGTGTCTGTGCCTTTGGGTTTAGGAGACTCCTGAGAGCAAAGCAATGCGTGAAATGAGGGCATTGCTCCCACCCCAAGTAAAATTCATCCCCGTAATGAAATCTTCCTTCAGTCCCCAAATTTCCAATGTTGCAGAGCAGGACATGCTGAAAACTCTTGGCGCCTGGAGCGCCTCTGTTTGCTGCGCCGGCTTTCCTTGGGTCCCTTTGCCCTTTTCCTTCAAATGCCAACGCTCTGCTTCTGAATGCTAAACTTTTATATTCCTGCAGTGCTCAAAATTGTGGGACAGAAGGAGAATTTCATCTGGAGTTCTTATGGGGAGGGCGAAGATCTCGTTTTGCTTCCTCCCTCAATTCTATTCCCAGACGCTTCTGATGCTGAGCATCATCTCCATTTGAGGCAAAGGCCCACCTGTCGGACTAGGACTCCCAGGGACCAGGGTTCGAATCTGCTTGTCCATGGGGCAAAGCTTCTGCTTACTTGGCTGGTGTGCATTGTGGAAGGGCACACAACCCTACAACTAAACGACCCCCAAATCCTCTTGCACGGATCCCCCTTTTCCCACATCGGGGCTTGTTGGTGGACTGTCCTCTGTGTGTAGAAAGAGGAATGTCCTGTTGCAAAGAAAGAGATTAAAACAAATCTGACCAGATCCTCATCTAATTGATCCTAACTGTCCAGTCCTTGTCGCTTGAAGGCCCTTTCTGCTGGCCTGACCTTTTGGTCTCCATAGTTTCTCAGCAAAGTTAACTGCAAACAAGAGAAAACGGTCATAACTGAGAGCGGCTGAGATGATTGTGTTGGGAAAACAGCTCCTGCTCAATGCGCTCAAAGTGCCCAAAGCGCCATGCAATGGCCAACAAAGGGGAAAAGGATGCAAACGCTGCTTTCATTGCTAGGGCCAGGGATAGGACCGTCTTGTTTTATTTGCTTATTAATGTCTGCCTCGGTTACCTTGTCCTTTGGCCAAAGGAGAGGCTTATAAAGTGGGAAGGAGCATTGAGTGGGATGGTATAAAAGGAGACGGGTGCAAAATCTGAGAAACACTAAGTGTGACATTTCTGTGTTTGTAGCAGACTAAGCGCCAAGGGCTTGGAGAGGGATAGACGGAGGAGGGCAAAGGCGCCACATGGGCGTGCAGTTTATGGGCCTGGACGGGATCCGTCACTCCAAAACTGGCATTGGTTTATTCCATTATTGGGAGAAGGAGGCACGTTTCAGCCTGGGCTACGGATGCATGGTCAGCCTCCCTTGAGTCTCAACAGGAGCCAAGGAGAGACTCAGAGGAGTATTCTGGTGGGCATCTGTAAGCGCAGTAGATTAAGGCAGCAATCCTCTTTTTATTTGCCACTGAATTCAGTTGAACTTCACAGCAATAGCAAGAACATTTCTGTACCTAGTGAACTAGCACTCTGTAAGCGGTTTATAATCTGTAAGCCAATTGCCCCCCCCCCAAAAAAAGCTGGGTCTTCATTCTCCTGACCCAGAAAAGGATGGAAGGCTGAGTGGACCTTGGAGCCCTGCCTGGGATCGAACTCACAGCCTTTTGGCTTGCAGTACAGGCATTTAGCTCCTGTGCCAGACTTTCTTCTGAGTAGAACTACATAAGGCCCTCTTGTTAGCAGAGGGCGAGACTGGTGCAGTCTGCAGACAATGTTGGGCTGCAGTCTCCATCATCCGTGGCTAGGGCTGATGGGAGCTGCAGTCCAGCAACATCTGGAGGGAGGCATCATTCCCATCCATGATGCCACACTACAAAAACAAGACAGCTTGTCATTGCCACAGCTCCATGCTATGGAGTCCTGGGATTTGTACCTTGGTGAGCTATTTAGCTTTCCCTCTCAGACAGCCGTGGCAGTTAAAGCAGTACAAAAATGTTTTGTTCCTGCAGTGCGGCCGCATCCGTCCCAAGGCCTCTGCCTGCGCTGTCCCTGCTAATAGCTTTGGTCCTCCTCTTTCTCTCCAGTGCAGGATGGACTGCAAGGATGTTTCGGCAGAGACCCTCTATGACGTACTCCATGATATCGAGTACAGGAAAAAGTGGGACACCAACGTCATTGAGACCTTTGACATCGGGAAGCTGACTGTCAACGCAGACGTCGGGTACTACTCCTGTGAGTAGCTCCTGCGGAGGGGAAAGGGGCTTCGTTGCCTCCACCGGCTTCCACCCAGAGATTGTTCTAGGGCAGCTTCATCCCAAGTTGAAGAGTTGCATCCACATTGGTTTTTGGAATGCAACTCCCAGAGTCCACCAGCCAGCAAAGCCCTGCTAGCCGATAGGTTCTTGGAAGTGCATATCCTCTCACTCTTCACAGATAAAAACCTGGACAGAGCGGTCAAGATGGCCAAAGTGGTTAATGAGGGAGAACAAACAAGCCAAGTGAGGCTGCAGGAGTTTGCCTTTGCCTGAGCCAACGCAGGCAAAATCTACTGAGTGGATTGACTGCAAACCACTTTTGCTTTTTGGATTAGGTTTGAAGTAAACTGTGGGCAAAGGGGGAAAGTAGGGGGACAAATAGTTAAATGGGTGCAAACTACTTTTACCCTTAGAGCTCTCTTTGCAACGACTGAAGTGAGCAGAGGACAAAGGAGGAATGTAGGAGGAAGGAGAGAGGAACCGGGGCAGTTTAAAAGCAGTGGAGAAAGTGGGACGGCAGAGGATTAGTCCGGATTCTCCCCGCCAAATCAGGGAGGAGGGTATGGAGCTGGACTCCAAAAAGGGCACCTTTCCCCAAATTCTGCAGCCACCGATTGCCTGGAGACATCCTCGCCGCCTTGGTGGCATCTGCTGCTAGCTTTCTGCAGTTTGCCTACCCACGCTTGCATTTGTTTATTTAGCGCACGTTAAGCCAGGCGGCTCAAGATTTCAGAGGGAGATAATAAAGCAGATGGCTGTTAGCAGTGTAAAAAAATTACAAAATGTAAAATGCACTCAAAAACATATAACAAAAACTCAGTCTTAGAAGGAGCCAACAGGTAAAAACAGCCACTTGGCTGCTTAGAAGACCTGAGTGGATAAAACAACTAACAATGAGGACCTGATGGGCACAATATTTTAAAAATGTTTGTATTAAACACAGAAAGTTTATAATATAAAACTATGTATATAGGGAAAAGATAACGAACATTCATTACACAAAACAAGACACACACACAAAAGGGGCTGCCCCATTACCTTCCCTCTTGGCAGTCATTGGTTGCAGTTATCTACTTAGTCTAGTTCCGCTATTGCATTACCTTATTTCTAATACATCATCCTTCTTCAAAAATTATCTGTTGTGACTCCTGCTTATAAATCCATTATGTCCTTGTGCAAACATCTATATATCAGAATCATTGATATGATTTAATTACTCCAGAAGCACTTCTAGTATCATGTTCTCAGTCCCAATTCCTTTACCCTTCTTTTATAATACTTCATGAACATTACTTAATTCTGTCTACTTAATGATTTATAGTTATACCTAACCAATCTTTTTTTAACCAAAAGAGAAGAAAAGAGACGCATGCAGCATTGCCTCAATACTGTGTGTGTGTGTGTGTGTGTGTGTGTGTGTGTGTGTGTGTATATATATATATATATATATAGGAGAGAGATTTAAGTGAAAATTGCCTGGTAAAAATAGTGCCCAAAGACACCCCAAATGTGCGAAAGCACACCGCATCCTCCTGAATCCTCCAGATTGTTAGCTGAATCTTCTTTTCATAGAATTGTAAAATCCTAGAGTTGGAATGGACCCCAAGGGCCATCCAGTCTGACCCCCCCCCTTCTGCCACGCAGGAACTCTCAATCAAAGCGTCTGTCTATTTCCTGTCCAAAATGGTGGCTGGAGGGGACCTAACATAGGAGAAATGGAAAGAAAAGGCTGCCCTTTGGCTGTTGGGTTTGCATTTAAATCCTTTTGGGGACAAGGGGAGACCCCTGGACTCTGGACATTTGACCATCTCTGTTCTGGAGCTGGAGGGGCTCCACTTTTGGGAGGATGATGGACTGTGTATTCCTGCATGGCAGAAGGGGCTTGGACTGGGTGGCCCTTGGGGGTCTCTTTCCGCTCTAGGAGCCCAGGGGTGCATCTACAGAGCAGAAATAATAATAATAATAATAATAATAATAATAATAATAATAATATGTTCTGCCTAGTATTTACTTCTTCTTTCTTGCAGCTTGGACCCATTTGTCTGAGGGTGCATCTACACTGTAAAAAGTAATGCAGTTTGGTGCCACTTCGACTGCTATGGCTGCATCCTGCAATATCCTGGGATTTGCAGTTGTGTGCAGTCTTTGGCAGAGGATGCGTAAGACCTTGCCAGACTCCATATAGGACTTAAAGTGGTGCCAAAGCGCGTTCTTTGTGCCGTGCGGATGCACCCCTTGTGACCCACCTTTCTGCCTCTCTCCCCTCCCCCCCTTTCCAGGGAAATGCCCAAAGCCCCTGAAGAACCGGGACGTGATCACGCTGCGCTCCTGGCTGCCGATGGGGGACGACTACATCATCATGAACTACTCGGTCAAGCACCCCGTAAGTTTCCACCGGGGCTGGGGGGAGGTGGCCAGAGAGTGTGACCTTTCCAGGGAAGGGCCTTAGATGATGCTGCAGGAAGCCTCTGGGGAGGGATGGGGAAGCAGCATTTCACGGACAGAAAGTGTGGTCAGTTTGGCCAAAGTTATTAATTGGGAAGAACATACACACCAGGAAAGGCTGCTGCGGTTTGCTTTTGCCCGCTCTAACCGGGAAGGGAGAGATGCTGCCCTTCTTGAGTTAACTGCTGCAGACGAAAGGGGAGAGGGGACTGGGGCCTTTTAAGAAGAGCTGGAACAGGTGGAATGACCGGGGATGAACTGGGACTGTCCCGGCCAAGTCAGGACAGTCGGACGTTTGCAGGATCTCCAGATTATTCTGCCAGTACTTTCTTTTTTCCGTGAAAACCTGTCGGGGTCTATAACTTCCAGAAAAGCGATCCTCTGCGTCCTTGGGTGCATCTGCACCATAGAAATAATGCAGTTTGACCCAAATTTAACTGCCATGGCTCCCTTATAAAGAATCCTGGGATTTTTAGTTTGGCAAGGCACCAGGACAGTTTTGGCTGAAGACCTTGAAGAACTACAAATCCCAGGATTTCATTGGTTGGAGTTACAGCACTTAAAGTGGTGGCAAACTGCATTATTTCTGCAGTGCAGAATGCACCCAGAGAAGGCTAAGGACCTTGTAAACTACAAGTCCTGGGATTCTGTAGGAATAAGTTACAGAACCAAAAGTGGTGCCAAGCTGCATAATTTGTGCAGCGCAGATGCACCCTTGATGCAGTGCTTCCTAAAATGATGATACTAATGATGGCAATAAGGCCTTCCCCAACTCCTGCATTGGGACTGCTGGGAAACGCTGCTGTGCTCTTGGACGTAAATCCCATTTCCCCCTGCCACTCCTCTCTTTCCAGAAGTACCCTCCCAGGAAGGACATGGTGAGGGCCGTCTCCCTCCAGACCGGCTACTTGATCGAGGGGAAAGGAGCCAAAAGCTGCACCCTCACCTACCTGGCGCAGGTAGACCCCAAAGGTAAGCCAAGGCAAGGCAAGGATGGGGGGCTTGTGCCAAGCGATCCCTGCAAGAAAAGCCCCTTTGCTCTCCTCTGCCTCTTCACCAGTTATATATCTTCATTTTAACCCCAGTTTTGCTACCTTTCTTGCTCCGGTCCAACTGCTGCGTGATCTCTGCATTTGTAAAAAGATTTCCAGATATACTCAGCCATAAGTTGACCTCAAGCATAAGTCAAGGGCAGGTTTTGGAGCCAGAATTATGGACTTGGATATGACCTGAGGGTAAATCGAGGGTAAAACTTAGGGACAGGTCACAAAGGATCTATGAAGCAAAGGAAAACAATGCCAAAGAACTTACAAAATTCCAGCAGGAATTCCTATTTGTGGTCATACTAAATGCTGGATGGATGAGAGAGTAGAAGGGGGTCAATGCTTCCAGGACAGATTGCATCCTTCCCTTTCATCAGAGGATGGTCCCATTATATGTATGAGTTAAAGTACAGTACTTACATTGACCTGTGGATAAGTCCACTCAGGTTTCTTGGGTCAATTTTTTGACTAACATTTCTAGACTGATACCTGAGTATATACAGTACGTAGGTTTGATGGTGGACTGGATGGCCCTTTGGGGGTCCCTTGCAACTCTAGTGTTCTAGGCTTGCATCCTTCCGAGGAGGTCGCTAAAATGAGGACCCAGACTGTTGGGGGCAAATTAGCTTACAGTTGTAAACTGCTTAGACAGTGTTTAGGTGGTATGAAGCAATATATAAATGAAGCTTGTTTGTTTGTTTTCTTTAAGAAGGGTTGCTGCTGTTGTTGCTATTTTTAATAAGAAGCTGTTTTTACATCCAAATATATAGACATGGTACCATTGTGGTGTAATGATTTGAGTGTTGGACTCGGAGAGACCAGGGTTCAAATCCCCGTTCAGCCATGGAAAGCCCCTGGGAGACCCTAAGCAAGTCACACTCTCTCAGCCTCAGAGGAAGGCAATGATGGCAAACACTCTCTGGACAAATCTTGCCAAGTTTGCCTGAGGGTTTGTAGCCATTCAGGAATAAGCCTCCTCTGGAAAGCCTAAGGGGATTTGCAGTAAGAAGAAGGAATAATCTGAAAGCCTGCAAGCAATGTTTGGAGAGGCTAGTGACTAGAACCTTTGAGGAAGCGACTTCTTCGCTGTTAAAAAGGAATATCTCTTCTGGTAGATAACGTGGACGGCAGACCTTAAAATGCTGATAATGAAACTGGCAATGCAAAAACACACAGAATTGAAAGAGACCCCAATGGAGGGCCCTGATCCAGTCCAACCCCCTTCTTCTGCCATGCAGGAACTCTCAGTCAAAGCATCCCCTTTGACAGATGGCTCTCCAGCCTCTCTTTAAAGACCTCCAAAGAGGTCCCTCTTCCTGGCCCTGAAGAAGAACCTGGTATTGCTTGCAAGCTTGCTTCCTGCATTGAAACCGTCCCATCGAACAAGAGCAGTGCCTCACTTCTTTGGCGTTTCTTCTGCCGACTTTGAGGAACGTGATCGACGTGTTCCCTCTCAGAGGCACTGAAACCTGCCTTCTAGGAGAAGACATGAGTTTCAGAATCAAAATCTCAATAGCTTGGGCATCGGCAGATTTTGTCCTTCTCAGATTTCCTCCGTTTTGTATTCCTCGGATTCCTTGTGCCTCTAGCTTGTGATAACATGGGAGTAAGAGACAAGGAGCTTGACATGATTAGACTTGGGGATAGCAGGGGCTTGCCGTCCGCAGATGCTCAAATCCACGATGGTAAGGCTGCAGATAGCAAGGGCTCGCTGTATATAAATTGGATGAAATATCTAGAAGTGGCCAGCGCCCAGCGAAGGGAAGGCAGTGGTGGACTTGTGCCCTTGGGCAGCTGGCTCATCCCTTCTGGCCTCTTCTGGGCATGAGCCAAGAGTGTGATGTGGCAGCTAAAAAGGCCAATGCAATTCTAGGCTGCATCCATAGAAATAGAGCGTCTAGATTAAGGGAAGTCATAGTGCCACTGTATTCTGCTTTGGTCAGGCCCCACCTGGAATATTGTGTCCGGTTCTGGGCACCGCAATTCAAAAAGGACATTGAGAAACTGGAGCCATGTGTCCAAAGGAGGATGACTAAAATGGTGAAGGGTCTGGGGATGTTTAGCCTGGAGAAGAGAAGGTTAAGAGGTGATATGAGAGCCCTGTTTAAATATTTGAAGGGATGGCATATTGAGGAGGGAGCAAGCTTGTTTTCTGCAATGGATGCAAGCTACAGAAAAAGAGATTCCACCTCAACATTAGGAGGAACTTCCTGAGAGTAACAGCCTTTGTGACGGTGGCACACACTCCTTCCTTGGAGATTGCTGTGGAATCTCCTGCCATCTGTCAATGGCTGTGCTTTGATTGAGAGTTCCTGCATGGCAAAAGGATGTTGGCCTGGATCAGGGTCCTTAGGGTCTCTTCCAACTCTAGGATTCTGCGATTCTGCCCCCATGGCACAGAGGCATGCAAACCAACCAGTGGCTGGCATCCTTTTGGGGACCTGGCGTCTTCATAAATGGACTTGTGTCTGCAGCATCCATATTCTGTAAAGGTCTGCTGTTACGTTACGATGGCCAGGAGCCAGCAGAATGACCGACGCACAACGGGATTGATGGACATTGACCCTGCTGTGCACCATTGGTCCCATATTGAGCTAGGGAGGGCCACTGTGCATCAGGATGCCCTTCCCAGCGTCCCGTTACACATCTTCACTAATGGGGTCTTGTGGGTCTTCTACTACATAGCTAAATACATGCAAAGTTGCATTATGTACAGTGCAATAGAAAACTACAGCCATTATCTTTATTTGGTGTGATTTGAGGTAGAGCTTCCATTATTTTGGAATCATGGCAGAGTTTTAGGAACGCAGAAGGAAAGCTCCTTCTATCCCCAAACTTCCAGCATTGTTGTTGTTTGTTGCTTTCAACTGAGCTTTTAGAAATGGAGTTTAGCAGAAGAACAGGATTTCCCAAAGGATAAAACGACAGATAGCAAATTAAAAGGTACAGTTAGAATAAATATCACCCCAAAAAAACCCAACCCAAAAATTGGAGGAACAAAATTATAATGAATTAGAAGTAAAAAGGAAACTAGAAGAATGTAAACACATTAAATTATTGTGGTTTGGTAGAATTGCATTAGTAAACATGAAATTTTTATCTAAGATCACTTTTTTGTTTAGGATGTTACCAATACAAATATCAGAAGCTGAAATGAAAACATTGGCTAGTGAATATTTTTTGTAATGGGAATAAAACAAGCGAGTATCAATAAAATACACTGGTATAGAAGTGGAGCTTGGGCCTCCAAATAAAAGATGCAGAGTGACCACAGGAAGAGGCAAACATGGCAGATGGAAGAATCTAGAAATGTAGAAATATGGGGCCGAAGGAGAATTTTCTGGGGTTCGGGCTTCTCCTTTGGAGGGGCAAGGCCCTCGCTTTGGATCCCCAGCCCTGGCCATAGTGGCACCCCATAAATTGCCAATGCAGATGTGGAAGCTTTTGGGGCTGAGTTCCCTCACGCTCTTCTGCTTTGTCCTTCACAATAAATGACCAATGCTCTATATATGTGACCAGTGCTCTATAGTTCTATCTGTCTCTGCATTTCAGGCTCTTTGCCAAAATGGGTGGTGAACAAGTCCTCTCAGTTCCTGGCGCCGAAGGTGAGTCCGGCCATCTTTGCTCCTTCAACCTCTTCTCTGATGACCGTTTCCATTTGTAGTAGCCATTGGGCCACGGAAAGAAGACCAGGGATTGGCAGTGACAGCGGGGAGGGCTGAGGGGTGCCCCAGTTCCTCTCCTCTCCTTCCCCCCCCCCCAAAAATTCCCAAGAACCCCTCTGGGCCCTTCATCTGGGCCCTTTAAGAGATTTTGGACCCCGGTGCCCAGAAGCCTAAGCCATGCTGGTCTGGGATGCTGGGAGGTGAAGTCCAAAATCTGTTAAAGAGCACAATTTGGGGAGCACTGATTTTCTAACACATGTTCAATATGAGTGGGAAAACCCCATTTGCCTCTCCTTTCTTCTGGTGGCCATTTCTTCCTAATTTGACCCCTTTGGATGACATTCAGATTTCATTTCATCTTTGAGGCTGCATCTGCACATCACAATGAAAGCAGTTTGAAACCACTTTAAGTACCGTGGCTCAAATGCTATGGAATTCTGGGATTTGTAGTTTTGTAAGATGTTTAGCCAACTTTGGCCCTCAACAGACCGGCAAAAACGCTGGTGTGAGGGCAGAGGGGGGTGGCGACTGACCACTGCCTGCCCCCACGCCAGTGTCATGCTGGTGTCCCGTCACCTGACCAACCACATGGCGGGTAGCATCATGCTGTGCCTTTGGCACAGTGTGTAGACATGCTGCGCCAAGGAACAGAGCTTTTCGCAGTTTCTTTTTGCCGTGTTGTGTGCATGATGTGCAGATGCTGTGTCCCCAACCCAGGGCTTCCAGAGGCGCTGCAGCCACCTCTTTAATGGTGGTCTGCTGAACCCCTTTGTCAGAAAGCTCTGATGCCACAACAAACTGCAAATCCCAGAAGTCCATAGGACGGAGCCATGGCAGTCAAAGCAGCGTCAATCTGGATTCATTTTGCAGTGCGGCAACAGCAAATTCTTCCACTTTTCTCTGAGTCCCGGAACAAGTGCGACTGAGCCCTTGGAAGAGTTCTGCTTGTTTTTGGGACTAGAACTCCCAGCGGTCATTGTGGCTTGTGGAGTCTGGGAACTATACTCCATAAGCTGCCATTCTCTGGTGTGACCCAGAACAAGGTGCCAGTTGTTGATCTGCATTTTCTACAAGAGCAGAATTGAGATATGGAAAGGTTAATAGCCATGATTCAGTTCCATAGCCAAAAAAAAGGAGGGGAGGCAGAATAACACAGAAGCAAGACCTTCACCCAGTTTTACCCCAAAGGCACCGTCAGTCAGATCCTGCCCTATCTTGGAAACTGAGAGGGTCAGCCCTGGTTAGTACTTGGACGGGAGACCAACAACAATACCAGGTGTGTAAGCAATATTTCCCAAGCAGAGGATGAATGACCATCTGTCAATGGGGAAGCTTTGATGGAGAGTTCCTGCATGGCAAAAGAAGGGGGTTGGACTGGGTCAGAGCCCTTCTTGGGGCCTCTTCCAGCTCTAGGATTCTACGATTCTATGGCAAAATCACCATTGAGTATTCATGTGAAATCCATGAGGTTGCCAAAGTCAACAGTAAGTAAACATACACGTACACACACACACACATATCCCAAAGCATTCTTGGGGGGTCATTCTGCATAACAATAACCATGACCTGTCTCTACAAAGAGTTGTCAATTTTGCAAGAAACCATGTTTTTCTAAGTAATTTTTTTTAAAGAACATGCTTTTGGTTTGAAATCTCTTTTCTGGGTGGAAATTGTTGCTGCGCAGAGTCTTTCCCCAGAACATTTCAGGATGTGCAAATACACAAAGAGTGCTGCACAGAAGTTTTCTTCCTCTTCTTTTCCCTGCAGAAATTATCCATCTCTTGTGCAAGGACAAAGTAATTCATGTGCAATTCTAAATATGATCTAGTGCAACTCTAAATACTGGACCTGGCCAGAAAGTAAGGCTATTGACCAAGCATCTGGGTCCTTGGCCAGTGCTGCCCTTGTGGGCCTTTGTTTTGCTGGATGTCGGGTTCTCCTTTGTCCTCTTTGGATGTCGATGGCAAAATCACCCAAACGCCCGGAGCTCTCCCTTGACGTCACCCTTCCTTTCTTTCCATGATCCGGGCCCTGGATTCATGAGCTGTGTTGCCCAGGGATTGCATTCAATGCCAGCCCAGAATGGCACAATGGCAAGGGACCCGCGCCAGCAAATGTAATGATACCCCCATTTAATTAAAGAGAAACCAAACATACACCTGAAACACAAGGAAGGGAGGAAGGAAAAGAGGAGGAGAAGGGAGGGAGCAACGTTTGCTTTTGTCGTTCCAATTAAGCATATTAGTTTCCCAGAGACAGGAGGAGATCTAGACAACAAACTGAGCCTGTTTTAGAGATAGCGTTTGTGTTTCTTGCACAAACAGGTGCCAGCTGCTCAGTGGTTTTGCTATAAAAAACCAGTATCATTTGGTTCAAGTGTCTGCATTGCAAAACCACAGCTGGGGGGGGGGTATTTATGTATTTTATTGCAGCTCCCAGAATCCCCCTTCAGCACAGCCTCTGGACCCCCAAACATTTGGCAATGAAGGTTTTGCTCAGCGCTTTCTTTGGGAGAGTAGCCCACAAAATTAGTCACCTCAACACTGAATTTTAATCCCAAACGTCTTATTTGCCTATGAATGAATGATCAGGGTCTGCTCTCTTGGGGTCGTGCCAGAATCTGGAAGAATAAACATTTTGAGACTACACCGCCCAGAATCCCCAGGCTTGCATGATCTCATGGAGGTGGTATATTCCAAAAAGTAACTTTTCCAAGTGGTTCACAAAACTGAAATGAGAAAAGGAACCTAAAACCTGGGACAGAGTCTTGGCTCCAGCGACACCAAGGTCTCCGGCCGCCACTGACCACAGTTCCTCCACCTCTTGCCCTTTTGTCCCCAGCCTTTATGTCTGGCCATGTGCCATTTGGGCTGCATCCACACTGCAGAAATAATCCAGTTTGACACCCTCTTTGCTCAGTGCTAAGGAATCCTGGGATCTGTAGTTTGTGGTGGTTCCAGAGCTCTCTGACCGAAAAGGCTGATTGCGTCTCAAAACTACAAATCCCAGGATGCCATAACATTGAGCCATGGCAGTTAAAGTGGGGTCAAAGTGGATTATTGCAGTGCGGATGCATGATGGAGGTCTTGGAAGGGGTTTTTCCCAGCAGACAATAGATGATTAAGTAAATGGACCCCCTGAGACCATATCATTCAACTACAGAACAATACACAGATTAACATGGCAATCCCTTCCTCTCAACCAAGAGTCACAGTGTGTGCGTGTTTCTATCAATCACTCCCTTCCATGCCATTCATTCTCTGAAGATGCCAGCCACAGATGCTGGCGGAATAAACACTTCCAGAACATGGCCACAGAGCCCCCAAAACCCACAGAAAACTATGGCCATGAAAGTCTGTGACTTCACAACTTAGTTTCAAAGGTCCCAAACTTTGGTCTTCCAGGTGTTTCAGACTTCAGCTTCCAGAAGCCCCAGCCAGGTTGGCCAACTGTCAGGAATTCTGGGAGCTAAAGTCCAAAACATCTAAAGGACCAAAGTCTGGGTATCACTGTGCTAGATTGACGGGTCGATCGATAGACCAATTGACCAAATCTACCCTCTTTTAACCCTCTCTGTGCACGCTGACCGCAACCTCCGTCTCCTCCTCCCCCCGTTGCAGGCCATGAAGAAGATGTACAAGGCTTGCGTGAAGTATCCGGAGTGGAAGCAGAAGCACAACCCGCACTTCAAGCCCTGGCTCTTTCCGGAGCAGAACGCGCTGCCCAGCCTGGCGCTCTCAGACCTGGCCATCCAACACGCCGACTCCCTGGAGAACATCGACGAGAGCAGCCTCTCTGAGACCAAGGACGACCGGGCCGACGGCAGCGACGAAGACAGCGTCAACTGACCGCTTCGTGACGCCCGGGGCCCCGGCTGACCCTCTGCTGCATTCGCCCACCTGGGCTTCTTCTTTGTCTGTGTAACTTGCCGTTTGTCTTTTCAAAACAACAATGAGAAAGAGAGAGAAGAAGGTGCTGCCTTCCCTTGGTGTCATTCGCACGCAGAGCCTGGGCAGGCGGATCCCTCCAAACCCAAAGTCACAGGGCTAGTTTCTGGTGGAGAGGGAAACCTTCAGCTGGCTAGATTTTATAAATAAAGGTACCGCTGTAAGGCTCTCTTCCTCAAGCGCTTTTCTGCCATTTGACTGTCTTGGGATTTCTGCACATGCTCACGTTCTCTCTCGCCTTCCTTTCCAAAGTCCCCTTTTGTGCGAGAGGGAGCCATTTCTTAGCAGTGGTGGTCATTGGCCGTGGGTAAAGCGGTCAGCGAGGGGGAGAGGAACTAAGAAGATGGACCAGGATGACCCAGCTCTCTTATCTCTTCTGACTTTCTTCTTGGGGACTTAAAGAGATGGAGACGCCTCTCCTTCCTCCTCCTCCTTTTTTCTCTGGAATTAATCAGATTCGGCCTCTTGGCTTCCACAAGGCAGTGGCTATAATAGAAGGACTTTCCCCACCTTCTGCAATGGGCTTGTACCGTCCTACAAATTGAGGATTATGGCTGGGCGGCAGCAGTGGAAGTAATGGAATTTGCTTGCCCCAAACAGGATAGCAGCCGAGATTAAAAAATGGCCCCATTTGCGGGGGAAACTTTTGACCTACAGAGCCGCTGGCGTATATGCTCCACTACAGAGTTATAGCACATTGATATCACTTGACCTTTCATGGCTATAGCCTAAGGAATGCTGGGATTTGTAGTTTGGGGGGCTTTGAATTCCCTGCTGGAGAGTGATAGCGCACCCCCGAGCTACAGAAAGCCCAATTTAATCCTCATCCTCTCTTCTCAGGGTCCCGTTGGGACTGTAATCTGGGGTTCCAGAGCTCTAAATCAGAGAATCATCTTCCACCATAATAGAAATCCCAGCATCCAACAAGATGGAGCCATGACAGTTGAAATTGAGATTGATCTGCTATAATAGTACAGTGTAGATGGATCCTTGTCTCAGCATGAAGGGAAGAAGAGGGTGAAGGGGGAGAATGATCTTAAAGCAGATATCTGCAGAAATGGGAGTCCCTTGGCTGAAGGAAAGGCCAAGGGTCCAGTGGTCTCCCCATTGCGGGAGGGTGGTTTCACATGGCGCAGCGGCCAAGGTCCACCACAATGCTTGCAAAATGTAACATATGCTCACGTTGTTGCACCGTGTGCTACTTCACACTTCCGCTGAGAGTAGGGAGGTTGTGCCCCTGATGACGTCTATCCCCCAAATGTCTTGATTTGGCAGGGACAGCCCCGACTCACCCCCTGCTGTCCCACTTTTTCAGACACTTATGTGTGAAATGTCCAGTTTCTCCCTCTTTCCTTCACTTCCTCCTCATCCTCCTTCAGTTGCTCCAAACTGATCTGGAAGCGTAAAAGTAGTTAACTCAGCAAAGGGGAAGAGAAGCAGGTGGGGTGTTGCCCTTCGCAGTCGGCCCAAGCAAAAGCAGACGCTCCTAGTTATTTCCGTGTCCTTCGTCGCCTATAATTCTGGCCGCCTTGGCCACACTCCGATGTCGCTCGGCCACAGTGTCCCTATTTTATCTGTGAAACATTGGCAGGCCCTTCAACCCCAGTGAAGGAAGAGGGACCTTGAATGCCAACTGCAGTGTAACGTTTACACTTGTGAGTTGTGCTACGTGGCAGTGATCTGAACACAGATGTTACACCAAAGACAAGAAAGTACACTTGTCCCTCCCCATTTGCTGGGGTTAGGGGCACAGGACCCCCATGAATGTGGGAAAACCACCAATAACAAAACCACTATGTTCTTACCTGAGTGGACACACTTCTAGAATCTATGGGTCCTCCAGTGCATCTCTATGGTCAATGTCTGACAGACACCATAGAACTGCACTGGAGGAGGGAGCTACAAATGCCTAGAGGAGTGTTCTCTCTAGGAATCTCTAGGTCCTTCAGTGTGACTTTTGCTGAAAGTTGACCATAGAGCTGCGCTGGAGGACCTAGAAATTCCTAGAAAGAACATGTTTTAAAAATCCATGAATAATCAAATCCGCAACAGTCAAAGCTGCCAATGTGGAGGGAGGAGTGTACACCCGTTTGCGTAAAGGGGACTCACAAGTGTGTAAAACACCAGCGGGATGTGAGCTAGTTAAAACGGTTTAGATCCCACTGTAGGAATTTATCATTCTCTGTAAGAAAGTTCTAGGCTGGCATCCTCTTCCGGAGAGTTGCAATTGTGTACTTTGAGAGGGTCAAGATGTCTCCCCATATTTACAGTCTCTAGGGTGGCAAAAGCAAGACAGTGAAGAAAGCAGACGGGGAGGGGGTCAAGTCCTTTGAGATGTGGGTCTGGAAGAGAGTTCTGGAGGTACCTTGCACAGCTAAAAGGGCAGACAAATAGGTTCTAGAGCAGACCAGGCCCAAACTCTCCCTGGACGCCAAGATGAACAAACTGAGGCTGTCCTACTTTGGACGCATCATGAGAATCCTAGATGCACAAGAAAAGACAGCAAGGCTTGGTTAGGTGGAAAGCATTCAGAAAAGAGGAGACCTTCCTTAAGAAGGGCAATAATGCTGGGTAAGGTGGAAAGCATTAGGACAAGAGGGAGGCCGCATTATAGGCGAGTGGGCTACCGAGGAAGCCATGGCTGCTCTGAGTTTGCAAGACCTGAGCTGATGACGGAGGATCTTGGGAGGTTCTCTCTCAGAGTCCGAAGCTGACTTGACAGCAATTAGCAGCAACATAATGAAGCAGAGACAAGGCTGAGTTCCCATTAAAAGCCAAGTAAGGCCGCCGTACTTTGGAAATATCGTGAGATTCTGACTGATGTCGACTTATGACAATCCTATGATCCAGACCTCCAAGTTAGCAACAGCCCCACTCAGGTCTTGCAGACTCAAGACCTGAGATGAAATGACACACTGGAACAATGCAAAAGCCTCCCACCGCCCCCCACTTCCCCTTCCCAGTAAAAGGACAAACATCTCTGCCCTAAACTGGGCTAAATCTGGTCTGGAGCCACCCGTGTTCTCCTTCTCCATCAGAAGCCAAGGAAGCAACTTTGGAGACCTATAGATCAGGATTTGCCAAACCAGCCTGCAACTAAAAGCGATGGCTAGTATTCAGTATGGCAGTTATAGGTTCATGACCTGGATTTATGGCTCTGTGGCTGGAATGTGGTCAGTATGATTATGGAATCCTAGATTTGGAAGGGACCCCAGTGGTCACCAATCCAGCCCCTTCTGCCCCTCCTTACTTATCAGACCTTCTTTCTCTTCACCTTCCCACCAGGGCCCTGCGAGACCATGTCAGTGCCCCCCACCTGGCCATGGGGGCTCTTCTGCTGCCCATCTGGGAGCAAGAAGGATGCTGTTTTCCTTCCTGCTGGCCAACCTCCAATGCGCTGCCCCACATTGTGGCATGTGGCTTCCATGTCAGTGGGGCATGAGCCCACTCTGGACTCATTTGGGGGAACAAGGTCCAGCTCCTGACACAGCCAGGAGGGGGGGGGGCTGGCGTGTCCATTGGGTGGTGAAGCCCCTCTCCCTCCAGCCCCTAGGAGAGGCCTTTTCCAGTTCAGACTGAAACCTGGAGCGGACGCAACCGCACAGGGCAGCACACAGGATAAAATCCAAACGTAAAAGGTGAACACAATTTAAGACAGTAAAAATGATTTCAATAAGACATTGTTAAACACATTTAACCATTTGAACAGGCTTTGATGATGATGATATTATTTTCATATATCCGGCCTTTCTCCCAACATTGAGACTCAAGGCAGTGAACAACATCTATAAAACAATTCAATTGAAAACAGTACAAGGATGTTAAAATATGTAAATATAAAATTAAAAAATAATGAAACAATTAAAAGGGTTTGAAGGCCACGCGAGTAGCATTTGGAGTGAATCAGTGGCACCCAAATGTGTGCCACTGCCTGCTGCGCTGTTGGGAAGTTGTGTTGTTGTGAACCGGTTGCATAAAGTTGAAGAATGCTGTTATTCAACATTTGCACTGGAGGGAGCAGATTTGTAGCTACTCCTTTGCCCCATTACGCAAGTGGAGCCGGCAGCAGGGCTCTTGCACTGTGGGTCTTGTAACCCAAGGGGGTGCCATGCGCAGGACCCCCACAATACACACTGCTGCAATTCACTAGCAGAGCTGTGCATGTTGTTATGGCCCTGTCATTGTTGAATAATGCATTGTAGCCTCTGGCACACAGTCTCATCCCATTGTGGAACCAGGACAATCTGGCCTCCAAGGGGAGGTCATTCCAAAATGGGGGTGCCAGCGCTGAGAAGGCCCTGCCCCTACCCTCCCAAGTCAGGGCCTTCCCTGCCTGCTGAGCTGCGGGAGCTGTCCAAATGACCCCGACCTTTGGACATGCACAAGGACTGATGCCCCTTCAAGCGTCTAGGTCCCCCACAGACAAAGCATTTTGGGAGAGCAAAGGGGATCCCTGCACTGACAGTGTCCCCACAGAAATGGCTTCTGTACCCCCTTGTAATCCCAATTCCTGGGCCTCCAGAGGGGAAGAGCCCCTCTCTCTGGGACGCTTCTCCCCACACAGGGGCTTGGAGGACCCCCTCGTGAGAGTGACTGCCATGCATCACTGGGTGTGTGTGTGTGTGTGTGTGTGTGTGTGTCCTGAGCGTGACCCCTGGTGCCCTGGACCCCCTCCTCGCTGACCAGCTCCTCTGGGCAAAAGCCACCACTGCCACAAGTGAGACTTGGCACTTCTTTCTCCCCAGTGTCCTTCTGTCTTTGCTTTTACAGGTGCTTTTTTTTGGGGGGGGGGGGCTTGGTCAGTGATTTTTAGGGATGAAGTCTCCAGGCCAGTGTGTCTCCTGGGCTGCTCTGTCTTCTTCTTCTCCTTCTCCTCTTGCCTTCCTTCCTTCCTTCCTTCTGCAAAACATCCAGAAAGCTGCCTGGAAGCGTGCGGGACTTGCATTTTTTTTCTCTGGGCTTGTACCTTTTCTGACTGTCCTCAAAATCTGGGGTTTTGGGGTGACTGTTTCGTTTGAGGAGGGGGAGTACCTGCTTCCCAGAAGTTCCTTTTTGCATTTCTAGGGAATTTAAAATAAAAAAGGGAGGGGGGATTTCATACCTTGTTCTTGGAGGTGTTGATTTCGAAATAAAAGGAGTTCAAGGATGGTGAGTGTCCCCGTCTCTTCTTTGCATCTGAATCTGATGACTGGGACAGACGGCATCCCATTGCTTGGGATTTCCCCCTTTTCAGTTTTCTGATCAAGACAGAAGCATGTGCAAGAGTAACGCACAAGGGCCGTGGCAGGAGGAAGCCCAGCGCCAGGGCAGCCAGCAAACAGTTGCGTTTGGGGCAGGAGGGCCGAAATGGGTGCTAACCCTCCTCCAGTGCAGTCTGCACCCCCTGCACCCTCCTGGTGATGCCAAGGCACAAGGGCTGTGAAAGAGCACTGATGAGCCCAGCAATGTCCCAAGGGTTGGCATTAGTATGTCACCCCAGTCCAGTAGCATCATCAGCCCCAGTCATGGGATAGGGTCCAGACGGGGACCCCAGGGACCCCTCAGCCTTTCAGAAAGCAAAGGAAGGGGCACAGAGGAGGGGAACGATGCCACCGCCCCAAGGTGCCCCCTTCTCAGCGGCTCCATCTGGCCTGATGCACCAACACCCCCCGCCCCGGAGGCAGTGCCAGGTTTGGGGAGGGATGCTTGCTGTTCACCCTCCGCCTGACCCCTCCTGACCCCCCTCACCATTCTGGCCAAGCTGCATGGCACACCATGCCAGCTGCCTCTCTGCTGGCCAGGACACCTCTGCCCACTGCGGCCACTGGTGGGGACCCCTTGTGGGTCTGAGGGGGCTGCTGGCCCGGTGGGCAGGGGAGGCAGTGGCTGCAGGGGAAGGGGATGAAGCAGACTGTGGCCACCACTGCACCCTCCCAGGTCACCCCATGTGAGATTTGGGAATACTCTGACTCATGCTCCACAAGCCACTTAATGTAAAAACAAGAAAGTTTATTGTAAGAACATAACAGAAAGTACCCTAGAACACTTTTTTGTCAGGAATGGAAAGGTACATTAACATATGGTTTATATAACCCTTAGAAAGCAGTGGAGAAAATTAATTGGATAACACCCTCCTGGGCAGCGAGAGCTCTCCTCCCCAATGATGCCATGTCCTCCAGTCCGGGACCCTTGGCAACCTCTCATAACAATTCCGTTCCCTCCCAGCGTTATCTAACCACTTAGGGTTGCCATAATGGAGGACCTCCGAACCGGGACAAATGTAGGTTTGAAAATTAGGACTTTTTTTTTTTAATTTCCTGGCTAGGAAATAAAAAAAAAAAAGGCCTACATTTTCAAACCCTGTCCTCCTCCTCCTCCCCGGCTTCGGAGGACGCCTAGGCCGGCTCCCAAGCCAGGAGGAGGAACGGGGGCCGCTTAGAATCGCGGCGATTGCCGTGGTGCCAAGCACCCTCCCCCCTCCCGGCCTGGGAAGAAGCCAGGCCGGCTCCCAGCCGGGAAGGGCGGGGGGAAGCTTGGCATCGCGGCGATCGCCTCGGTGCCGGGCTTCCTCCCCCTCCTCCCGGCCTGAGAGGGAGCCTAGGCCGGCTCCCAGGCTGGGAAAGAGGCGGAGGCTGTTCCTCATCGCGGCGATCGCCGCGGTGGGAAGCGGCCTCCCCTCCTCCTGGCCTCGCGGAGGCCTTGGAGGCCCCCACGGCCGGAGCTCTGACCGCGGAGGCGCCTCAAAGGCCTCCTGGGGCCCGGGAGGGAGCGTCTCTGCGGCTGGAGCTCCAACCGCGGAGAGCCTTCCCAGGCCTCAGCAAGGCCTTGGAGCCACCGCGGGGGCCGCGGTGGGCGGGGCCGTCCCGGTTTGGGCGCCAAACCGGACCGGGACCGGGACGGCACCGCCCAAACCGGGACTGTCCCGCGGGGGCGGGATATGGCAACCCTATCCCCACTGCACCTGGGACCTTGAAGCATAAACCCTTAAGCACAGCAGTAGATAGTAATAAGAATCATAACAGAACTATAAACCCAACACATCCCCACCCCATATATAATATAGAAGCAGCAACATACATATAATAGCAGCAAAAAAGTATAGTGAACATGTAACATAACGTCAGTAGCAACAGGCACTGAGGAACTCAGACCCCCTCCCAGCACAGAGACAGTCTCTGGCTGGCAGGGCGACTACATTCCAACCTAACAGGCAAGAATCACAGAGTTTAACAGTCAGCCTCCTCTTTCTAGTACATTCTATTAACCCATTATACAATCAATATACCATGATCCCACTATTACCTATTATCTATTAATATTTATCCTTAACCCTTAACCTATAACCCTCATGACAGAACCCCCAAATGAATAAATGAATGAAGGGGAGTTCTGACACCCCACCAGTGGCCTTAGCCCTCCACTCCTGCCCACTGACCGACCGCCAGAAGGAAGCGCAGGCAGGGCAGAAGGGTGGGAAGCGGGGCAAGGGAGGCAGTGGCATGCCAGGCATCTGGGGAAAGTACTGCAGGCCTTCTGGGTCTGGGGGGGGCTGCTGGCCAGTGGGAAAGGGAAGCAATGGCCGCTGGGGAGGGGACAAAGGGGTCCGTGGTCCCACTGCCAGAGGCCTCTTTAGTGGGGCTTAAAGCCGTACCCTCCTGCATGCCAACTGTGTGCTTTTTCACCTCTGACCCACAGATAGCTGCAAGGGAAGGCCAGGGGCTGCAGGCTACACTCAGTACACAAGGGCCTGGCAAAAAACCCTCTGGGCATTCTTTGGCTAAAGAAAGGCTGTGAAATTCATGGGGTCACTGTATGGCAACCGGTGACTCGAAGGCACATACTTTACCCTGAAGAAGTGTCAAGTGTGCCTCATTTGCATGAATAAGACCAGGAGTTATGAATGACCACCAAGGAATACCAACAGCTCATGCAGAAGTCAGTGGTCAGATTCCTCTGGAAAGCAGACCTTTCTATGGACTCTTTGCTTCAAGAAGGACACAAAAACCCAAGTGCTCCTTGGCAGCACTGTCCACTCTGGGCTGGGATAGTTTTGTAAAGGATGGCCACTTTGGAGCAGAGGCTCACACAGAAACGCAGCAGGCATCTTCTCTCTGGTTGGGACCCTGAGCTCCCCAAAGTCCATTAGTTCTCTCACAATGGACACAAAGTCTGACCCCAGAACAAACCTCCGAAAGGAACAGAATGCGCAGAGCATCGCCAGATGAAGTTGGGCGTCCATTTCTTAAGGATACTTGCGCTGTGGACTCCTGCGCGGTCTTTGGGGTGGACTAAGTGACCGCTGGGGACACCTTCCAGCTCTATGGGTCTTGGACAGAGAGGCCAAACTCTTCTCCGGTCCCAAATTCTATCCACACATTGGCCAATAAGAGATGGCTGGGATTACATCCCTAGAGACATAAATGGCATCATAAACATTCCCTGGAATTACTCTCTAGTGTTTTAGGAATGCAGCACCTATCATCCCCATCTTAGGGAGACGTGCTATCAAGGGATTACAGGAGCTCACTGTTATTGTTGCTGTTGTTGTATGCTTTCAGGTTGGCTTATGGCAACACTCTCCTAGGGTACCTTGTCCGGATTTCTTTGGGGAGTGGGCTTGCCTCTGCTGTATTCCTCTGAGGCTGAGAGAGTGGCAATTGCCCAAGGTCTCCTGGTCAGTCTCCCTGGGTCTCCAAGTGATCTCAACCTGGCTCTCCCTGGAGAGTCCTAGTCCAACTCTGAGACCAGTATGCCATGCTGCCTCTCTCTCCCAGGACTTCCTTGGCAAGGTTTTGCAGAGAGTTGGAGGGACCACAAGGGCCACCCTGTCTGTCCCCCAATTCGGAAGAGCTTTGCCATTGCCTTCCTGGGAGAGCACCAGTTCCCCTGGCTGCCCCAGTGGGGTCCCACGGCTGAAGGGGAATTCGAACCCTGGGCCACAGTAGCTGGCCGTCCAGTGGCTATGGCCCATGGCTCCCTAGGTGAGCCTTCAAGCCATCCCTGCCTTGTAGGACTAGTGACCCCAGTTCCCAGGCCTCCTTTGCCTTCCCACCTTGGCCTTACTCTGAGGTGGCTGAGAGAGTGTGACTCCCCAAGGGCTTCCCACTCAGGCCTCCTGTTCCTTTTTCTTTCCCAAGGAAGAAAAACAGCAGTCCAACGGTCAGCTGCCCCTAGAAGCAGGGAGGTACCCCTGCACTGGTGATCCCAAGAAAGGATGAGCAGGACAATGGGATTGATTGTCCAAAAACAAATCCGGCGCTGGACCATCCACCATGGATCCATCCAGTCCTCTCCCTGCCTTGAAGTCCGAATCCGAATGCAGCCAAAGGACTTTTAGGCCCTCCTTTCTGCTGATGGCATTTAGTGTCAGGGATGGAATGGACATCAACTGAGGGTCAGACCAAAGGAGATGCTGGGCATTTGTCCAGAAGAGGTGCTCTCTCCAGTGCATGAGATTGCCCCCGCCTGTGCCTCTCGCAGGCCCGGGTTTTGGGGATTGGTCACTGGAAGGGAAACTTTGCTTTCACTGCTGGAAAGAAAACATTTCAATCTCAGATAACATGAGTTACTTATAACGTCTGCTTTGACCCAGATACATCCAAAACATCGGTTCTCCATCAGGGAGACTCCAAATGTTGTGGGGTTTCAACGTCCAGAACTCCTGGCCTTTGGTTATGCTGGCTGGGGCTTCTGGGAGAAGAAGTCCAAAACTCCTGCATCTACGCTGTATTTCCTGGGAAACAACCATGCAAAAGAAAAAGAGAAAGGTACAGGCTCAAATAGATCTGGGAGATCTCAGCTGCATTCTCCTGGGTCAGGCAGCAGAGAGCTGAGAAAGGCAGCCCTCCAACATTTGCAAAATAACTAAAGGCTTCCAAGGCAGAGGACCCCATTAACCTTCTCCCACTCCCCCCCCCCCTTTCACTCTTTCCTTGCTCTTCAATGGAGTCCCTCTTGCTGCAAAGTGGTTGTGGAACAGCGCCACCTGCTGGCTCTTTCCATGGGGACGCTTAGTTCTGGATCCGGCCATGCGGGGGCGCCCTTGCAGGGCTTTCTATGGGAGAAGCCCAGCCCCCAGTGGCCCTCCATAAATCAATAAATGGGGATAAAAGCCTGGTCCATGGATGGAGGAGAAGAAGCCTGAGGGCCATAGGGCCAAAGCAGGGGGCATATTTATCAAGTCTGAAGATGACACCAAATTAGGAGGAGGAGCTAATGCCCCAGAGGACAGGATCAAAATCCAAAATGACCTAGAATCATAGAACCTTAGAGTTGGAAGAGACCCCAGGAAGGGCCCTGATCCAGTCCAACCCCATTCTGCCATGCAGGAACTCTCCATCAAAGCATCCCCATTGACAGATGGCCATCCAGCCTCTGTCTAAAGACCTCCAAAAATAATAGACTAGAAAGCTGGGCCAAAGCTAACAAAATGAAATTCAACAGGGAGAAATGTAAGGTACTGCACTTAGGGTGGAAAAATGAAATGCACCGATATAGGATTATAGGGGACACAATAATAATAATGCTTTCTTGCTTCTGTACTTTGCTTTGCAAAAGAATCAATAGTTAGAGAAGGCCCATAGATTGAGCCTAGAGAGTAAAGTGCAAATGGGCTGTGCTGGCCCCCACTCTTTCTTTCTTTCTGCGTGTGGCTGTAGCATACGCACTCACATCCTCACCCCCTCCTTCCTCTGGAGGGCTCTGAATACAATGGCCTTGAAGAGCCTAGCTCAGCCGAGTATCTCTTTCGCAGTTATCTCTGTACATTCCAGGCTCTAAGCAAGCAAGCAAAATACAGGACCATTGAGTGAACAGTGAACGCAACCAATCGCTTGTTGTTTAGAAAACAGCCCTCTGCAAAGGGCATAAAAGGGGGGTGGCAAGAAGCCATCAGGGCTGCAGTTTTGATAGCGCCCACCTTGCTGTGTGTGCGTGCTGCTGCCCTTGGCCAAGAGAATACAGCGTTTCTTTTATCCTAGCCAGTTCGGTCTCCTTGTCTCTGCTTGTCCTCTGGCAGGCCATGGGCCACGGGCCTTCGGGTTCGTGGGTTTGGGGTTCCCCCGCTACAAGACCTTATCTCTCCTTCTCACGGAAGCTTCCAGAAGGACCTTTATCTTGCTCTCTGATTGGTGAAGAGAGCCTTCCGTAGCAGCGATGTCATTCTGCATTTGCATAAACCTCCCTTTTCTGCCTGAAGAAGACCTCCATTGACTGGAGCCCAGTCATTGCACTTTCCCAAGGCAAGGCTTGCCCCTATTTCCCAATGTTGTTCTTGGGGTCTGCCTTCCAGTTGTTTCCAGGTCTTATGGCAGTGATGGCGAACCTATGGCACACGTGCCAGAGGTGGCACCCAGAGCCTTCTCTGTGGGCAATGTGACGTCACCCCAGCACAGAGTTTGCCAGAGGGACATGGCGCTTGGCAATAAATAAGTGGGTTTTGGGTTAGTTTGGGCACTTGGCCTCTAAAAGGTTCACCATCACTGTCTTATGGTGACCTTATGGGAGTCTCTGAAGGGGTTTTCTTGGCAGGTTCCTTCAGAGTGGGTTTCCCATGGCCATCCTCTGAGGCTGAGAGAGTGTGACTTGCCCAAGGCTTCAGTTCTTTTGGAAGCCTTTTGGCTTTACTTTCTAGAAGGCAGCTGAGGTGTTGCTTCTTGCTCTGAAGAAGGAGAGGAACCTTGTGGCATCCAAAAGGCTAACATTCTCTGGATTTATGTCTGATCATATGAATATATAGGATTGCAATACCTGTTCCTTTATTAAAAGGTTTATAGTGCACCCCATATCATAGAATCTCATAGCTATGCCCCTTAATAGCAGTTAACCACATTAAACAGTATATAAAACAGAAACATGAAACAAGCTAGACATGGCAACTGTTACATGGATTTGTAATTGTTGATCGGCCGAACCCAAAGG